>NW_005871757.1:142636-146059 GCF_000147115.1 Myotis lucifugus | reverse complement strand
GATGGTGACCGTGGGTAAACCTGAAGGCCCCAGGAATGGCGAGGGGACGGGACAGCACCTGTGTAAGGTGAGGGGGAGCCAACGTGGGGAGGGCTAGACTGGGGTGAGGGGAGGGAGGGAGAGCGGAAGATGGGAATGTTAGAGTCCTCGAGTAGGTGAGAGGGCGGGTCTGGTCCAGGGAGGACCACCTGGGTGAGGGCGTGCACAGTAGGAGGGTCAGTGGCTCCCAGGCCCCAGGCCCACTGGGATCAGGGTGGGCGAGGGAGAGAGCTGGGGAGGCGGAAGGGGGCGGGGGGGGGGGGTCGGCAGCCGCCTGCGTGTGTGCAGCTGCAGGAGAGACGGGCAGGCCCAGGGAAACCTGGCGAGTGGCTGAGGCAGGTGAGGACACGATTGAGGGAGGAGGGCAGCCAAGGAAGTGAGAGGCCAAGACGTAAGAAAGATCGCGACAGCGGACACTACAGTGACCAGGCGTGAAGGCAGAGGTGGTACTGGAGGGCGCGGCACCAAGCGTAGGCATCGCGGAGGGAGAGGGACTGTGACCTGGGCTGGTGTGAGACTCAAATCTGGGGAGAAAGGTCTGGAAGCTGCCTCGAGCCAGAAGCACCCTGTCCCACCTCCAGGCCCAGCAGAGGAGGGGGAGAGGGGAAGAGCAGGGTCCTGGGGGGAGGCCCGGTTACGGTGCAATTTACAATTAGGGACGTTCCGAGGGTGGGGACACAGGCCCTGTCCTGTCCCCCGTGAGTCACTGGAGGAGTTCCGGGTTGTCGGGTGCCTGGGCAATGAGCTCCTAAGCAGTCTGGGTCGGACAGCCTGGAGCTGCCCCTTCCCAAAGTCCTCTTCCCCACCCCCTCCTCCCTGCAGAGAGGAGCTGAGCAGAAGTCCATGCCCCGGGGCGGGGGCGAGGGGCTCCCCCAGGAAACACAGGGGCACGGCTGCCCCACCAGGCCCCACCGACACTGCTCTGCTCACACACATGGGCCTGGGGCCCAGGCCCCCACAAAACACTGGGGGGGGGGGGCGAGGGAGCAGTGGTCCTTACGTCACTTCTTTAAACACCAAGACGTTCTAAAGTTCCCAACTACAAGCCACGAGGAGCAAGAGGGGGGCTCTCTGAGCATGGAAAGGCTAGGAACCATCAGCCCAATCCGGACCATCCTTTTCCGACCTGGCAGGTGGGGAAACTGAGGCCTAGAGAGCATGGCATCGTGCTCAGGTCAGCGGCCAGCCCGGTGGGAGTGGGTGCAGAAAGCGCCCTGCCCTGCCCCTCCTCCCCCTGGACAGACAGCCGGCCCCTCCTGGGTATGAAGTGTGGCTCCCTCGCCAGTGCTGCCTTCTGCCCTCCCCTTTCCTCCCGCCTCCTCCTGGGTTTAACTCCTCTCTGCCTGTCCTCCCCCAGCCTTTGTTCTTTCTCTGCAGGCTCAGGCCAGCCCGACAGCCTAACAGCTTTGCCCAAGCAGACCCGGGGTGGGGACACCCGGAAGCAGGAAGCAGGGGCCACGTCCTCGAAGTCAGTGTGGGCTGTGACCCTGGCAACTCCAGTTAACCTCTCCGCACCTCAGCTTTTCACCTAAAGTGGGGGCCACAAAACCCACCTAGACTGGGACGGTACATGGCCACGAGGAGTGGACTGTACGGCAGGCCCTTTAAATGTTCATTTCTACAAACCTTCGTATCTGCCCCCAAACCCAGGCACCGCAAACCCATGTCACAGATGTCACGGAGGCTCCCAGAGGCCGGGGATCTTCCGAGGTCCCGTTCTGGGGGTCCTGCTCTTGATGCTAAACTCTCCCAGGCTCCCCGGGCTCCCGCGCTGCCCCTGGACACAGGAAATGCCAACACACCTGGCAGAATCCTATCAGCCAACCTCGCCAGGAGACCACCTTGCGGCTGGCCCCACCCTACACCTACCTGCAAGATGGACCGGCCAAGGCTGAGCCACAGGCAGGTGAAGAGGCGAGAAAGGTCCCAATACTGTTAGCGATAAATGCCAGAGGTCACTGGGCCTGTCTTTATGGACCTCACTCTAAGTAAGTGACAGGGACGTGCTGGGAGAGGACAGGCTAGATAAGACCACCCATTTCCTGCCAGACACCTGCCCCAGAGCCCTCTCCACGACACGACACGCTGGCAGTCACTGGGAGCTTCCGAAACACACCTCGTCTCTGCTTAAAACCCCTCTCATGGCTCCCCAGGGCCCTCAGCTACAGTCCAGCTTGTGTGCTTGTCGCCCGAGGCCCTGCTGGGCTGTCTACCCCTACTTGCCTTTTGACTCATCACTCGCACTGATATACCGGGGCCCCCAGGAACGCACCGTCATTTCTAAAACCCACTCAGACCTTGTGCACATTCTGTTCCCCCTCCTCATTTCTTTATCAGAATCAGCTCAGGAGTCACCTCCCCCTGGAAGCCCTCCGTGCCTCCACCTGCAGAGGTAGCTACACCCCACTGGCTCTCCTTGTAGCGTCCCAAGCCTCCTAGATTGTGCTTGTCAACTCAATCCTGTTCTCACTGGACTGAGAGCATCTCTGATGGGACACAGGCCGACACGGACAGGGACTTGGCACATGTGGAATAGACGAATGGAGGCCGGAGGCTCTGTCCCCACTGGGACCCCTTCCACACAACCATCTGAAGCACGATGACAAGATCGTGTAATCTAGTTGGGAGCTGGGACAAGGGGTCTTGTCTCGAAGCTGCTGCGTTTGCAAAGTGAGGTCAGCTTGTATACTCAGTGTTCACTTGTGATGATTAAGGGGTGATGAAAAAAGAGGGTGTAAAGCCTCCCCCCTGAGCTACCCCTTGGTGCCCCTGCGACCCAGACAGGGAAGCCATGGGGAGTGTGTCTTGAAGGAGGACCCGGAGACCGGCTTCAAACTGCGCCTGACAGTCTGAGCCTGGAACGGTAGACAAGTTCCCTCCACACTGTGCCTAACTTCTGTCTTCTGGGGTGGGGGTGGGGGCACACACACCTACATCCCACTTACAGAATCCCGGGTGTTACAGCCAATGCCCTTAAGAGATCAACCCCGAAAATGGCAAACTCTCAAACATTTTATTGATTTATTTTGCCAAAACAGAGAATTAACTTTAAAAACACCCTCTCATCTACCAGCACCCAATATTTCTTCCCCACAGGTCATTTGAACCCCCTAACAGACAGGCTATGAATTCTAATAGGTGGTCCGTTACATCAAATCGGTCAGTTCCTGCTGGAGCTCCCTTTGTCCCCCTCGGCTCCAGCAACAAGAAAGGAGTCCCTACAGGCTACAGTCTCGGAGCAGAGGGGGTGATCGCGGCACAAGGGGTGGGTACAGCAGGGAGTGGCAACAGATCTCCTGCCCGCACCCCCGCCCAGACAGCCCCATCTCCCCACAATCTGGTTCAGAGTCAGCGGCTCTTTGGCTTTGCCCTAGACACTTGTTC
>NW_005871757.1:139493-141975 GCF_000147115.1 Myotis lucifugus | reverse complement strand
TTTGGGGACCTCTTCAGAAAAAGATTTTTTACAGATATTACAAAATGACCCGCCCACGGCTCACATGGCTGAGCGCCTCCGGAGCTGCAGGAGGAGTCAGGCAGCACAGGAGTCCTGGATAGAGTGACCAACAGGCTGGGTTTGTCTGAGGCTGGGGGGCTCCCAGGACCTGGCACCTTCAATGCGAAAGCTGGGAAAGTTCCAGCGAACCAGGAAGAATTGGTCACCGGAGCCCTGGAGCGCAGGCTTCATTAGTGAAGGTGAAGCTCCCCGCCCCGTGTCCTAGGGAGCATGGGGGTGAAGGTATGCTCCCCAACATACTAAAATGTCTCAGCGCACCACTAACGTCTGAAAAAGACCGGAGAAGCCCTGGCCGGTGTGGCTCAGTTGGTTGGGCGTTGTCGGGTACACTGAAAAGTTCCCTGTTTGCTTCCTGGTCAGGGCACATGCCCAAGTGGCAGCTAGATCCCCGGTGCGGGGTGTGCAGGAGGCAGCCAATCCATGTTTTGCTCTCACACCCCTCTCCCTCTCCCTTCCTCTTTCTCGAAAAAATCATTTAACAAGGAAAAAGGCTGGAAGGAGACAGCAGCCCTCCCTAAGTGGTGGGATTTCACATGATTTCTTTTTTTCCAAATTTTTCTTTATTGTGATAAAGCACACATAACATAAAACTTACCACCTTAACTATTGTTAAGTGTACAGTTCAGTGATATTAAGTATATTTATACTGTTGTGCAACCATCACAAGTGATTTTTATATTTTCCAATAACTGACAGGTATCACTTTTATGACTAGAAAAAAAACACACAACTATATTTAGGCAGGCCGGTGTGGCTCAATGGTTGAGATTGAGAGTCAATCTATGAACCAGGAGGTCACGGTTCTATTCCGGTCAGGTCACATGCCTGGGTTGCGGGCTCGATCCTCAGTGTAGGGCGTGCAGGAGGCAGCCGATCCATGATTCTCTCTCATCATTGATGTTTCTAGTTCTCTCTCCCTCTCCCTTCCTCTCTGAAATCAATAAAAATATATTTTAAAAAATAAAAGAAAAAAAATGTTGTGCATCGGGCCTCTAGTATTATATAATTGAAATCATATGCCCTGGAGTGGTATACAATGCAATTTTTAGAAATAAGTTCATACTCTCAAGGTCAGTTAAAAGAGAGTTGACTACAGTCTTAAGAAACCATGTTCCATGGCTCTGAATGTCATCTGTCCGTATTTAAGAGTCTATCAATGGGTAAAAGCATCCAGCTCCTATGAACAGGGCGGGACACAGGGCGGTGCAACTATAAGGGTGAGGAGGCCGTGGGGGCAGGAAGATTTGGGTCCCGATTCTGCATCTCCCACAGACATGCTGTCACCGTGGCTTCTCTGAGCCCCAGGTTCTTCAAGTGTGACCCAGGCCGCTGCAGGACCGGAACCGGAACCGCGGGGGAACCGCCCCAGCGCCCCGCACACAGCGGTGCTCATTCAAAGTTACTTTTTCTCCCTCCTGCCTGGCATGTCTTCCCCGCACCCCAGTGTGCACATCTGTCAACCCTCCTCATCCGTCCAGGCCCAAAGTGACATCGCTTTCTCCACGAAATCTCTCTGATTCCCACGGCAGGCACAGGGTAACCCCTCCCCTGCTCTCACCCCTCGGCCTGAGGGTGTCTGGCTCACTCCTCTGTGGGACTCAGGGCTGAGTCTGAGTCACGCCACCTTCCCCGGGGCCAGCAGACTCAATAAAGCTTCGCTAGATGAAGCCATCACAGGCAGAAGTGGCCCAAGCACACGAACTGCCCAACCCCCGCACAAAGCCAGCGGCTCTGCCCTCCCAGGCCAGTGGCCCAGGAGCCAGCAAAGGGGAGCAAGGCACACAGCCAGCCCCTACCTGGCCAGGCAGGTGGCGCCTCGAAGCTCTACCTTTGCCAGAGGCCTGCTGGGTCTCTGGGGAGCTGGAGGCTGGCACAGATGAATGAATTCAGTGCCACAGACCCTCATGGATGTGCCAAGGGTGCCAGGCCTTGTTCCAGCACTGGGGACCCAGAGACGAACAGAACCGAGCTCCCCGTACGGCGAGCAACTTCCTGTGACACCAAGAGGTTTGAATGGTTTTAGACCAAAAAAAAGGCGGCTCCTTCGGACCCTAATGTGGCCCTGAAAACCCAGGAAAGGAGGCCTCGCTGGCTCTAGGTGTGACCCCCTGGCGTCACCCACAGTGCCACTGACCAGCATCTCCAATCCAGGACCTCCTGGTCTGGGCGCCCAGGAATTGTCCCCAGGCCTGGAGAAGCAAGACCCTCTAGTGAGTGCGTCTGGGCAACGGCCAGCCGACCCTCAGGAGCCCAGGTGCCTCCTCCCCAGACCACAGCCAGCCTTCCTTCCCTCGGGGTGCTGCCCGAGCCAGGCAAACCCCACCCTGAGGTCCCAGCCTCCTCTCCTCCTCCTCAGCTCTGAACAGGGACCCCACTCAGCCCTCTGTACTGGGGTGTTCTG
>NW_005871757.1:100957-138379 GCF_000147115.1 Myotis lucifugus | reverse complement strand
GGGGGCGCGCTCGTGGTGACCTCTTTGCGAGGTTGGGGGTTGGGGAGGAGGTGTGCGCAGTAAATGCGGCGTGTGTCCCCCCTTGGGCTGCCGGTCTACCTGACCCCCTCCCTATAACACACCCCCCCCAGCCTAAGGCTCCGGCTGAAACCATCTTCCTTATTTATTTATTGGCTTGTTTCCTGTGCGCTCTCTACCTCCAATACAGGGAGCGGGCAGGACGGCGTTCGTCCTCCGCAGAGGGCCCGGCACCCAGGAGGTGCCGCAGGAGGATTTCGGGAACGAATGAATGAACTGCGCAGGAAGAAGCCTCTCTCAGAGCCGCCAAAGCCCCACGGCACGGAGGACTGTCCACCTGGCTTTACACTGACGTCATGCGGGTGCCGGTGTCTGCGCACCAGCCCCCCCCCCCACCCCCAGCCCCCGGGGCCGGCGCGCCGGGCGCAGAGGCGGAGGCGGAGGGAGAGCAATGCATTCTCTATCAGAGACATCTCCCCGACCCCAGCGCCCTTCCCTTTTCCTTCACCCAGAAACTACATATGTTATTATTTGTTCTTGGTTTTCCTCCGCTAGCCTGTGAATTTTGTCTTTCTTGCGCCCTGCTGTATGTCGCCAAGGGCGTGGCACACAGTGAGTGCTCAGTAAATAGACCCTAATTCCCATCACCCCATCTCTGCCTCGGCTGGAGCTCTAGGTCTCGGGGAAACCGAGGCTGGGTGGCGCAGTGCCGGGTGCAGTGGGAAGAACCGCCATCCAGGGCTGGCCCTTCTGGCCTGTAGCCCTCGGGGCCTCTCTCTGTGCCTCCAGGTAACCTGCAGTGGTCCCAGGAGCAGGGTGGACAGGGACGTCTGCATTCAGGACACCAGAGGAAATGTGTGGTGGGCGTGAGAGCGCCTTATATACATTTAAAAAAATAATCCTCACCCGAGGGTATGTTTTTGTTTATTTTAGAGAGAGAGGTAGGGAGAGAGAGAGAGAGAGAGAGAGAGAGAGAGAAGAAACATCCATTGTCTGCCTCCGGAATGAACCCTGATGAGGTACCAAACCCGAAACCTTTTGGTACACAGGGTGATGCTCCAACCAGCTGAGCTCACCAGCCAGGGCACAACTGGAACTCTTATACTTTTCTGGTGAGAATACAAAAATGGTACAGCCACCTAGGAAAACACTTGCTTATGAAGTTAGCTATACATTTACCATATAGTCTGCCATTGTTCACCTAATTACCACAGAGAAATGAAAAGTTAGGTTTACACAAAACTCTGTACAGTAATATTTATAGCAGTTTTTATTTGTAATAGCCAAAACCTGTAAACAACCCAACTGTCCCTCAACTGGGAAATGTATAAACAAACTGTGAACAGCCATATAGTAGAATACTACTCAGGAATAAGGAACAAATGATTGATACAACAACATGGGTGAACCTCAAATGCATTATATTCAGTGAAAGAAGCCAGACTCAAAAGACTACAGATTGCATGATTCTCTCTATGTGACATCCATACAAAAGCAAAACCATAGGGAGAAAAAACAGGTCAGTGGTTACCAGGGGCTGGGAGTGGGGCTGACGTGACAGGGGAGGGTGTAGAATTTACTTCTAAGGAGCATGTGAAATTTAGGGGGATGGTAGAATCATTTTCTATCTTCTTTATGGTGATGATTACATAATTAACTGTATATGTTTGTCAAAACTTGCAGAACTGTCCACAAAAAGGGTGATTTTCACTATAAATTATATCTACTTTTTAAAATTATAACATAGAAAAAAAAAGTGTGCGAGTGTGATGGGCCAAAACAGTGAGTAATATTCAGATCAGTGACTAATGGTCATTCATTTATTCATTCAATAAATATTTCTTCGAAGCCCACCTTGCACAAAGTTTTGTGCTGGGCCTGGGGGCATAAGACTGAAGGATTTAGAGACTGCCCCTAATCTTCCGAATATCTTCAGATATTCTTGGATGAAAGTCTTGTCTTCCCCCCGACAGTCACTGTGTGACGTGGGTAAATGGTTTCTCCTCTCTGGGCCTATTTCCTCATCTGAAAAAAAAAAATAGAAATAAGTATAGTAGCTACCTCTGAGGATTACTGTCAGGATTAAATGCATAAAATGTGCTTAGAATAGTGCCTGGAACAAAGAATGAGCTTAGTAGACGTCATTAGCCTCCCCATCCCAGCTGGTTGTCAACAAGGTATATACAGCAAGATATGGAGGCATTTTCTGAAAAACATGAAGCTATAAATGGGGAGTAGGTTTCCAGGCTCCTCCACGAACCCCTACTTTATAGCTAGCACTGCAGGTTATAGAAATATCTCCTCTTCTACCGTCTGCATTTACGTTCTGCGTTAGCGGCAAGGCGTCAAGCTGTTCTTTGTAGGTCAAGCTTCTGCAAACCCAGAGCTGCCTACATCTTGCCAATTGGAAATCCCAGCCCAGGCCAAGCGGCATCCCGCCTTTGCTCCCCTGCTGCCCCCTTGAGGCCGCTTTGGTGTAGAAGGTGTTAGGTCTGTGTGTGAGTGTGGAGTTGCCTGGGCAGAGGGGAAATACAGTCACTGTATTTGAGTGGGTGAGCCACAGCCAATGAAAATGTAAAAATTTGCCTCAGGCACCTTTTCTTTTCTTTTCTTTTCTTTTCTTTTCTTTTCTTTTCTTTTCTTTTCTTTTCTTTTCTTTTCTTTTCTTTTCTTTTCTTTTCGTGTGTGTGTGAAAGAGAGAAAGGAAGGTAGAGGGATAGAGGGATGAGGGAAACATCCATGAAACATTGATCAGCTGCCTCCTGCACGCCCCCTACTGGAGATTGAGCTCCCCACCCGGGCATATGCCCTGACCCGGAGTGGATCTGGTGACCTGAAGGGCAACATCTTGACATAATAAAACGGCGGTTGTTTTAAGCCACAAAGCTATGGCGTTTTGTTGCACGGGAATAGATAACAACCATGACCACAGCTCAACAGAAACTTCCGCTCCGTACACAGAGCCACGGGAGAGGGCTGAAGCCAAGGGCGCTGGGCTCTGGGTCCAAGGAGGCACCACAAGAGACAGAACCTGAGCCAGGCCTCTGTCTGAAGCCAGCGACAAGGGTGGCACTCTGCCACTGGGGAGCAAAAAATAAAACGGCAGGGGTCCCTGCCTGGGACCCTGGCTTAGAGAAAGCGGTGGGTGCAGGGCGGGAGGACAGGGATTCAGAGCTTTAGCTGCACAGTGAATGCTGGAGCAAGCCTCCTGCTGGCTCCTCACCTGAGGCCCAGTGTCCCCAGCGTGTCCCTGAGGTGGAACCCTAAAATGCCACTGTGAGGTCTGCTTCTGGATCGTGGGCCGGGGAGCCTGGTAGAGGCAACACCAATCCAAGCCTGGACAGAGTGGGTGAGCACAGAGGGAGAAAGGAAGAGAAGGACAAGGGAAAACAAAACCCTGCCAATCCACGTGCGGCTGGAAACCCAAATTCCAAACGCCTCCTTGAAACCCCATAGGCACAAATCCACCACTCCCAGCCAGTGGACGAGGAAGTTAGAGAAAGATAAGACTTTATCTTTAAAATAAGCATATCAGGAGGCCTCAGAGAAAGAATATTAAGAAGAAAAAGAACAGAACCAACAGTATGAAAGTCTAGATAGCCAAAAAAATAAAAAATAAAATGCTAGGGAAAAAAAAAAAAAGAAGCATGGATGGCAAAAAGGCCCAAAAAAGAAGGAAGGCGTGAACCCAGAGAGGCGAGCTTCCTGGACACAGTGTCTGCTCCCTGCTGCCCTGACATGGCTACAGCCTTGAGGTGGAACTGGCGACCAGGAGAGGCCGCTGGGCCCACCACGGTGTGGTGCTGATTTGGACCCCACAGGAGGCCTCGATGTCCAGAGGCACGTGCTCCCAGGGGCGGCCTGAGCCAGAGGGCAGAGAACACAGGCTGTCGTGGTGAAGTATGGTAGCAATCATCTCAGGTAGACACTGTAGTTTAACCCTGCTGTTTGGCTTCTGTACTTATTTGCTTTGTTTAACAATAGAAAAGTTATTTTGATTTTCTGAATTATATAAATCATCCCCTTCGATTAAATACCCTATTGATTGTAATGTGAAATCCCATTGGTAGTGGTCATACTGGTCTTAGAAAGCACGTTTTCCTTTACCTGGGAAGGGCAGCACAGTAATCCCAAGGTCAGAGGGCTCCAGTTAACGTGTCCCTGTTGACTCAGTGTCCGGAGACCCAAAACTGTAATTTAGATAACATGCTTAAGTCTGACCAGGTTCCTCATTCCAGACCTGAGGGCTCTAGATAATGTGTTTCTGTCGATTCAGCGATCCAGAGACCCCAAACTGTAATTTAGATAACATGCTGCTTCTGCTTCTGTAAACTGCTTTTTTGCAAACCAGGTTCCTCATTCCAAACCTTGAGATGTAATCAATACCTTTGTGATCTTTGCCTATATAAGTCTGGTTTTGCCACCATCTTATCACTATGAGATTTGGGGAATGGCCCCTCATAGTCCCGGATTGCAATAAATGTGACTCTTTAATTCGACTTCTTGAGGCGTCCTTCTGTGATTCTCGGGGTACATTACAACAGTGGGCTTCACACAGGATGGGGGGGACCCTGACTTTACCCAGCCAGCCCTCCGGCCCAAATTCACCCTTTCTGCCTACTCCGAAGAATCCCAGATTGAGAATTTCACTTCAAATGGTGCTGGGTTGGTGGCCCCCTCAGGGCCCAGGAAAATGCAAATCATCTCAATACAAGCCGTGGAAAATTCTAGCAGATAAAATTTCCCCAAATAAGAGCTCAAAGTTAAAAAAATAAATCACAAAACACATGAATAAACAAGATAGCAAGATAAAATCAGCAGAAATAATAAGTAGCAGAATCAGGCCAGCAAAGGATTCAGATGTCATGATCCTGATATAAAACGGGAATATTTGACGTACTGAAGAGCTAATGAAGGAATCGAAAGGATGAGAAAGGAACCAGAGACTGTCAAAAACAATCCGGCAGAAATGAAAAAGAACCGCCCTGGCTGGTGTGGCTCAGTGGGTTGGCGCGTTGTCCATATATCAAATGGCTGCAGATTAGATTCCTGGTCGGGGGCACATACCCAGGTTGACGGTTCAATCCCCGGTCAAGGTGGGAGGCAACCGAGCAATGTTTCTCTCTCCCCTCTTCTCTCCCTAAAAAACAAAATTCAGCTGAGGGAATTTGAAGATCTAATTGGCTTTATTAAATGATTCATAAAATCAGGCAGATCTCATCTAGCAAGTAGAGATTCCCTGAGGAATCATTTAAAATAGAATGTAGTGTGGGCCAAGGAAGTCACTAGCAAAGGAAAAATGAAAGTTCGTTAGAGGAAAGTAGGAGGTCAGGGTGAAATAGCTTCTCTCTCTCTCTCTCTTTTTTTTTTTTTTTTTTAGCTGTGGCATTTTCTATTGTCTGGGCTTGTTGCAGGTCCAGAGGAAAACCTTGCTTCTTGCTGCAGGGTAGGGAAGTAAATGCACCTCCCATTTGGAGATGCCAAGTATGTCTCTTCCTGTTTAGGGTAATTGAGAATGAGCGGCAGGGCATGGGAGCTCCCCCTACAGGCCTTCCTGACTGCAATTTTAGTTGCGGTTATCTATTCATTTTCACTATAGCAAATAAAATAGATGCAAAATATATTCAATTAAAAATTAACAGAACCTTAAGTTATTCTGCAACATAATGAATGTACATACCTCTCTCTGAAATGGAAAGATCAGCCCGGCTGATGTAGCTCAGTGGTTGAGCATTGACCTGTGAACCAGGAGGTCACTGGTTTGATTCCTGGTCAGGACACCTGCCCGGGTTGTGGGCTTGAGCTCCAGTATGAGACATGCAAGAGGCAGCTGATCAATGATTCTCTCTCATCATTGATGTTTCTCTCTTCCTCCCTCTCCCTTCCTCTCTGAAATCAATAAAAATATATTTTAAAAAAAGAAAATAGAAAATACTTAAAACTAAAAAAAACTTATAATTTGAGGGATACAGTGAAAGTAGTATGCAGAAGGAATTTCTTAAATCTTAAATGCTTACACTAGAAAAAAGGCTGAAAATTAATGAGTAAAGCAACCAAATTAAGAAATCAGATAAAGATCCACAGAGTGAACCACCCAAAATTAGAAACAAAAAATATTTATAAAAATAAACACATAAATTAATGAATAGAAAATATTATAATAAAGGTAATAAAGCCAAAAGTCAGTACTCTGAAAAGACCAAAAACTTGACAAATTTCTTTTTATTTTCAGGTTTTAAAACTTTTAATTTGCATATTAAAAATTGTGCATTCCAATAATTAAAATCATTTGAACAAAAAAAAATGGCACTCTGATTAAACTGCATTTTATAGCCTTAGGACACCTCGGACCAGCTTGTTTTTTTGTTTTGTTTTTTTAAAATATATTTTATTGATTTTTTACAGAGAGGAAGGGAGAGGGATAGAGAGTTAGAAACATCAATGAGAGAGAAACATCAATCAGCTGCCTCCTGCACACCTGCTACTGGGGATGTGCCCGCAACCAAGGTACGCATCATAGCGACCAGTCGTTCCTGGTCGATCCACCATTAGGGTCAATTTGCATATTACCCTTTTATTATATAGGAAGGAAGGATTTCACCAGTCACCCAAAAAGGAGATAATTTCATTTTTACACAAATTATTTTAGAGTAAAAAAGTGGGAATACTTATTTTATGACGTCAGAATACTTTCACATCAAAATCAGACAAAGTTAGCTCAAGAAAGGAAAAGTTCAGGCCAATCTCACTCATGAATGTCATTGCAAACAGTGCTGAGAAAATATTAGCAAGCTTAATCCTGCAACAGATAAAAAGATGATAATATGCCTGTTGGCCACTGTGGCTTAGTGGTTGAGTGTCAACCCCTGAACCAAGAGGTCACTGTTCGATTCCTGGCCAGGGCACATGCTTGGGTTGCAGGCTCAATTTCCAGTATGGGGTATACAGGAGGAAGCGATTGATGTTTCTCTCTCTCGTCGACGTTTCTATCTCTCTATCGCTCTCCCTTCCTCTCTCTCTAAAATAAATATATATTATTTAAAAAAAAGATAATATTTCACCCTAGCCGGTTGCTCAGTGGTTAGACTGTCAGCCCGAGGACTGCATGGTCTCGGATTCAATTCCTGGTCAAAGGTAGGTACCTTGGTTGCAGGTTCCCCAGCCTTGGTAGGGGCGCATTCAGGAGGCAACGAATCGATGTGTCCCTCTCACATCGATGTTTCTCTCTCTTCCCCTCTTCCCTTCCTTCCACTCTCTCTGGAAATCAATGGGAAAAAAATATCCTTGGGTGAGGATTGAAAAAAAGGGAGGGGGGGAGTTGGTGGACAAGATCTTTAGGAAGAAAGTTCTAAAACTTAAGGGCAATAAAGACCTAAAAAAGAGAGAGAGAGATTCCTAGATAACCAGTTGTGAGGGCTCAATATTGGTCTGTAGAGTCAAAACAATTCCAACCCAAACATCAACAGAGTTTTTAGTGGAACTTGACACACTGGTTCTAAAATTCTTATGGAAAAACAAAGGGCCAAGAATTGCTAATACAGTTTTGAGAAAGAAGTGTAAGTTCTATCTGATAGATACAGCAGATGTAAAGGTTAAATACACAGCTATAGAGCAGCGATTCTCAACCTGTGGGTCGCGACCCCTTTGGGAGTGTAACGACCCTTTCACAGGGGTCGCCTAAGACCATCAGAAAACACATATGTAGTTACATATTGTTTTTGTGATTAATCACTGTGCTTTAATTATGTTCAATTTGTAACAATGAAATTGGGGGTCACCACAACATGAGGAACTGTATTAAAGGGTCGCAGCATTAGGAAGGTTGAGAACCACTGCTATAGAGTAAAGATAACGGACAAAAAGAACAATGGAATAGAATCTCGAGCCGGAAATAGAATATCGAACATATGGAAATGTGATAAAAGCACAAGTGGCACTGAAAATGGATGGGTGGGCCACTTTGTAAGTTGGTAGTGCTGGGAAAATTGACTCTCCATATGAGGAAAGAAATGAGGCTGTGTTCTGCCTCACACAATTCACAAAAACTAATTCCACGCGATCCGTCGGAAGCAGTAATATCAGTGCAGATGAAACGCCCCACTGGTAGGGGGAGTTGTTAACCACAGGTATGGACTACCTGACCAGTGCCCTTACTCACCCACCCCTTTTCTCTTTTTAAAATTTATTTTTATGTTTGTTGATTTCAGAGAGGAAGGGAGAGGGAGAGAGAGAGAGAAATATCAATGATGAGAGAGAATCATTGATTGGTTGCCTCCTGCACACCCCCTACTGGGATTGAGCCGGAAACCCAGGCATGTGCCCTGACCGAGAATCAAACCGTGACCTCCTGGTTCATAGGTTGATGCTCAACTACTGAGCCATGCCAGCCAGGCTGTAATTTATACTAATAATAGAGGAATATGCAAATTGGTCAGGATGCCCTCATGCAAAGACCGAACAGCAGGCTGCATGGGGCGACCAGGTTGGCAGGGGGGCAGTTGCGGCAACCAGGCCAGCACGGGGGGGGGCGCAGTTGGGGGTGATCAGGACGACAGGGGAGGCAGTTGGGGGCAACCAGGCTGACGGGAGGGGGCATTTAGGGGCAACCAGGCCAGAAGGGGGGCCAGTGAGGGGCAACCAGGCTGGCAGGGGGGCAGTTAGAGGCGATCAGGCAGGCAGGCAAAGGCTGTTACGGGCGATCAAGCAGGCAGGCAGGTGAGCAGTTAGGAGCCAGTGGTCCCGGATTGTGAGAGGGATGTCCTGGATTGGAGAGGGTGCAGGCTGGGCTGAGGGGACCGCCCCCCCCCCTGCACAAATTTCATGCACCGGGCCTCTAGTCTTTAAATAAATAGGATTATAGCATTTGTGTTGTTCCATATTTGCTGTCTTTATTGAGCCATGTGTCTTGAACATCTTTTCATGTTTCTGGATACAGAGCTGCCTACTGGTTAAGGGGCTGTGAACTATTTCCCTGTGCAGAAACATCATTGAAGGAAACCAGAAGATGTCACCCCAAGATATGCCTCTTGGACGTAGCATTACTTTGAGGCCACATTCAGAGGTTCTAGGTGGACATATATTCTGGGGACCATTATTCAACCAACTGCAAGATCCGTATTTATTAATTTTTCCATGTAGTGAACCAGTGTTTCTAACTCTGTCTGCTAAATGGTCCATGCTCTCCCCACTGGTTTGCAATGTCACCTGCTCATGGACCAAGTTCCCATTTGTAGCTGGCTTATGTCTGCGCTCTGCGTTCTAGCCCATGTGGCTGCCTGTTTTTCTGCCTTGCATGGTTTTATTACTGTGATTTTATAGTATGTCTTAATATTTGGTAGAGCAAGTTCTTGTCTTGGCTCTATTTTTTTCAAAAATGCCTTACATTTGTAAGGACCTTGATTTTTCATATAAATCTTAGAATCAGTTTATGAGTCCCCCTCCCCCCCTCCCCCAGCCAAAATCCCCCTTGGGATTTTGGTTGAAATCCTTTACATATTAATTTGGAGACAATTGACATTTTAAAGACATTAGGTTAGTCCACCCATGAATTGATTATGTCCCTCCATTTATTCGGTCTTCTTTTTATGACCTTTAATAGAATATAAAAGTGTCCTCGATAGGGTGATTAGGTAGGGAAGAGCACTCTACAATTTACAATTGGCCCATTTTTATATACCCACTTTCCCTGGAGTCCCATTATCTATACCAGTGGTCGGCAAACCGCGGCTCTCGAGCCACATGCGGTTCTTTGGCCCCTTGAGTGTGGCTCTTCCACAAAATACCGGCTCTTCCACAAAATACCGACTTCTGGGCATGGGCCACGAAGTTTCAATTGCACTGTACATGTGTGCCCGCAGGTGGTATTTTGTGGAAGAGCCACACTCAAGGGGCCAAAGAGCCGCATGTGGCTCGCGAGCCGCGGTTTGCCGACCACGGATCTATACTTACAGAAAAGGAAACTGAGGCTGAGAAAGTGAAGAATGCACCAGGGACCTCCCCAAGGACACATAGTAGTGACTGAGCTGAGACCAGGTCCCCGGCCCAGCCCCTGCTGTGCGTGTGTCTTGCATATTGCGTATCATCCCCCCTCGCCCCAGCCCAGTAAAGGCCTAGTGGTGGTCGGCAAACTGCGGCTCACGAACCACATGCGGCTCTTTGGCCCCTTGAGTGTGGCTCTTCCACAAAATACCACGTGCGGGTGCGCACGTACAGTGCGATTGAAACTTCGTGGCCCATGCGCAGAAGTCGGTATTTTGTGGAAGTTTGCCGAGCCGCAGTTTGCCGACCACTGGCCCTAGGGCCAGTGGTGGGCAAATTGCGGCTTGCGAGCCACATGCGGCTCTTTGGCCCCTTGAGTGTGGCTCTTCCTAAGCCTTAGGAGTACCCTAATTAAGTTAATAACAATGTACCTACCTATATAGTTTAAGTTTAAAAAATTTGGCTCTCAAAAGAAATTTCAGTCGTTGCACTGTTGATATTTGGCTCTGTGAACTAATGAGTTTGCCGACCACTGCGCTAGGGGAAACAGATGGGATGCTAGTCAACCCCTTTTTTTTTTTTTTTTTGTCTTTATAGTTTTATTAAAAAGGATTCAAGTTAGGAGGACCAGACGAATGCTGACACACAGAGGGCGAGGTCTGGGAGGAAAGAGCTTCCACACCCTTTCTTGGTGGGATCAAGGCGCGTCGCCATCTCGGCACATCAGTATGCTCACCAATCGGAAAGCTCCGCTGCGCTTTGGTGCCTGGGGCCTCACCATTTAGGCACGATGGTCAAGATCAACCGACGCGACTGAACCGACGCGACTGAACGGCTACTCAGAATTCAGCACCTTGCAGGTCAGGCCTGCCCGAAGTCCCAACCCTCCACAACAGAGCTCTGAGGTCCTCCTGGGCTAGTCAATCTCTCGCTGACAAAGGAAGCCAGGGACAAACCCGAGGCTGGTTCACACTTGATCATTTATTTTAAGATTTGCACGAGGAGCGAGGCGGCGCAGACATACAGAAGCATGATGAGGACACAGGTCACCTTGACTTGCCGAGCCAGCGCCTGCTTGGACGAAGCCCCGATGGCCATCTTGCTCGTCCTATTGCTCTGGAACCTGCTGCTCATGGGCAGCTTGGTGGCCCCAAAGCCGCAGCCTCCTTCTCCCTTGCTGGCCCCAGCCACGAGGCACAGGCGGATGGAAGCTGCCGAGAGCCTGCTCAGGGTGGCCGGGTCAGGCCCGGGGAAGCGCTGGCTGAAAGGGACAGTGGGGGCTGGGAGGATGCTGGTAACTGCATCCAGGTCTTTGGAGGCTGCCCAGCAGAGCCTGGCCCGTTCCAGGGGTCGAAGGCCACTGCACCGCACGGCCTGGGCCCCCCGTCCCAGGGCCCCCCGCAGCTTGTCCAGGCAGCAGACCAGCAGGGACACGGCCACCTGCTGCAGCACAGCTCGCAGCAACTGCTCCAAGGCCTTGCCGTTCTCCTGGCGGGAGGTGACCAGGCTGCAGCAGGCCCACTGGGCCACGGGGAGCAGGGCCAGGCCGGCCTCCCGCTGCAGGAGCCTCTGGATGCCACGCCGGGCTCTGTGGACCAGGGTGGCCAGCAGCCGGAGGCCCCGAGCCCAGGTGATGGTCAGCGGCTGCCACAAGGCCTGTTGGACGGGTAGCAGCACCTCCACGCACAGCTTCCGGCTTGAGGTGAGGGTGAGCCCCCCGCCCAGCTGCAGGCTGCCGCACCACAGGATGCCGAGGCCCAGCAAACAGACCGAGAGGCCGTGGGCGGCGGCATGCGCCACAGCCTCCTGCAGCCCCAGCTGGGGCGCGTGGACTCTCACCGGGCTGGGGCTGCACACCAGCAGGAACAGGAGGAGCAGGAGCAGGAGCTGCCAGGTGCCCGTGGGCAGCCGGCTCCCATTCTGAGGGGCATCTCTCCGGCAGCTGGCGGTGCAGAGAGTGGGGTCCTTCATGTCCCAGAGGCCCTGTGCCCAGCCTCCTGCCCCGGGGACATGGGGCTGCGCTCATGCCACAAGCTCATATTAACTGATCCTCCGGCCCCAGTGCCCTGTCATCTGGGCCAGAAGGTTTTGCAACAATCAATGACAGCACAAAAGGTTAGAATGTGAGCTTATGTCAAAGGGGGTGGGGGCGTTATTGCTTCAGCGGGTAAGGGAGGCAGCCTGTTCCAGCGGGGGCCTACTGTGCGCATGCCCTCCTCTGACCAATGTGAACCAGAGGCTTCTGTGTCAGGCCCTGCACCGCACCGGGGCTGAGCACGTGGGAGGAGGACACAGTCTCCGTGACGTGAAGCTTCCAGTCGGGTAAGGGAGGTGAACACGGAAACACCCCTATGACTAAAGCGGCCGCTCTCAGCTCCTCTCTTGCCCTCCTGCCTCCCCATTCTGCTCCCCCACATCCCCTCCTACCCCCCGCCCGTCAGACCACACCTCGGGTTTACCTGGCAGCAGAGGACATCTGCCCTTCAGATATTTGAGCCAAACCTTGGGCCCTTTTCTGCTCCTTCCTAGAAGCTCCATTTTGGAGACAGTATTGATGGAGGACCATTGGTTTTTTTTTTTTTTTTTAATATATATTTTTATTGATTTTAGAGAGGAAGGGAGAGAGATGGAAACATTAATAATGAGAGAAAATCATTGACTGGCTGCCTCCTGCATGCCCTCTACTGGGGATCGAGCCCGCAACCCAGGCATGTGCCCTTGACCTGAATCGAACCCAGGACCTTTCAGTTCACAGACCAACGCTCTATCCACTGAGCCAAATTGGCTAGGGCGATGGAGGACCAGTTGTAAACAAAATCAATCCATTTCTTCCCAGACTCTGGATTTTATCTTTGGATTAAACACCAGCAATCCAGGATCGGGTAACCCAACCTGCTCGTTTTGGCCGCTTGTAAACAGCTCCCACAGACCGCATCGTGCGTGCGTTCCCTGGTCCCCGCTGAGCGTGACCGGCCGCTGTGTGTTCACTGTGGGGTGGTGTTCAGGGCGTCAGCAGTGGCGTCCCACTCGGGCCCCTTTAGGGGAACCTTCTCCCCAGAGAAGTTTGTTTCAAGTTTTATTTCAGGCACAGTGCACGCTGGCCACTGGTTGGTTGGTTTTTGGGGGTGGGGTGAAGGGCTTAAACAACAAGAAACTTATTTCTCACAGTTTTGGAGGACAGGAAGTTTCACACCAGGTACCAGCATGCTCAGGTTCTGGCGAGGACCTGCCTCCTAGCCTGCAGACTGCTGCATCCTCACATGGCAATGGCTTCTTTTTATCATGTGGATATTGTCAACCATGTTACTCTCGGAGTCATCGTTTATATTTGGCCTCACAGACGCTCAGGACCGAATGGGAGGGCTACTCTGGCGTAAACAGAGTTCTACAGTATGTGTTTGGGTGAGATTCCCGTCTTACTTCCCTTCATCACTTCCTTACTTTTTTCTTGTAGCCTTAGACCTGTTCTTGGAAGGAGGAAGGATACAGTTAACCCAAGTGATTCCAAACCCACACACATAAACTTATCTCTCCCTTCTAAAAATAACACTGTCTAATGTTCCAAACTGGATATCCTGACTTGGGCCCCTCCTGCCTCCTCTCCCCACCCCCAGCCCCAGCGACTCAGGAGTCGTCTCCAGATCCCGTCCATCCTAGGTAGCTCCTGCTTCTGCTCCGTTATGCCCACCTCAGTGCCCCTTTCCAGGTCACCCACCCTGAAAGCCCTCTACCTCCTGGCTGGCTTCTCCCAGGCCAGTTGTCTCCTTAGAGTCATTCTTAGGCAGAGCAGGCTCAGGACACATGTGTTAAATGAATGAATAAATCCCTTGATTGACAGATGGGGAAACCGAGACGCAAGGCACCATCCCAGTGAGCTCTATGTACAACTGGCACGGCAGTGCAGGTCTGTTATGCTGTCCTTTCTCTTGACTGCAGAGGGGGAATTCCTTTTGGGGATAGATTGCCCAGGACCTTCAGTGACATTGTTTGTTAAATATTTTTTAAAATATATATATTTTTTATTAATTTCGGAGATGAAGGGAGAGGGAGAGTTAGAAACCTCAATGATGAGAGAGAATCATTGATGGACTGCCTCCTGCATGCCCCCTACCGGGGATTGAGCCCACAACCCAGGCATGTGCTCCAGATGGGGAATCCAACTGTGACCTTCTGGTTCATAGGACGACACTCAACCACTGAGCCACATTGGCCGGGCTGTTAAATCTTTTTTAACCTTCATCACAATTTTAAATACTAGTCTTATTTGGTCTGTGATGGTGGCCATCTCATTCCCACAGCCTGATGCGGTACCTGGCACAGAGCAGGCGCAGTAAGAATTTCTTGTTGAGTGAATGAGGGACTCAGGACCCAGAGCGCCTTTTCCACTGAGGGAGCTACCGAACCCTGAGTCTAATGGCGTGAAAAACTCAATCTAGAGTCAGTCAGACTTGAGCTCTGTCCTTCATGCATTGTGTGGTTTTTACCAAATTATTTCCCCTTGGCCTGAAACCTAGTTTTCTTTCTATTTTTAAAAGTCTTTAAAAAAATATTTTTTTTTCTTATGGATTTCAGAGAGGAAGGGAAAGGGAGAGAGATGGAAACATCAATGATGAGAATCATTTATTGGCTGCCTCCTGCACGCCCCTTCTGGGGATCAAGTTCCCAACCCGGGCATGTGCCCTTGACCAGAAACTGGGACCCTTCAGTCCACAGGCTGATGCGCTATCCACTGAGCCAAGCCGGCTAGGGCCACCTAGTTTTCTTGGTAAGAGGGGACAATATGGGTCATAATCCCCTTTCCACAATTCTGAAAACAAAAAACTTCCTAAGTCATTTGGTGACAAAAACCAAATTGACCTGAATTTTTTAGGCAGCTGAGTCAGCCTTGAACTAGTTGGTGGGAGGCTATTTATATTTATCCCACTTCACGTGACTATTCATATATCTTTACAAAATTAATTAATGTGTTTCATCAAAGAATTTTGGGAGAATTACATAATATACAGCATGCGCACCATGTTGCATATTATCTAAAACATGACAAGGACTGGATTTGGAAATACATCTGGCAGCAAAGATTTTCAAAATAAGGGACTGAGGACCTATCAGGGCTGCCTCTCAGGGGTGGTGTCAGCATTAAGTGAAAATATTTTTTGTTTTTGTTAATCCTCACCTGAGGATAGTTTTTTCCCATTGATTTTTAGGGAGACAGAGAGAAGAAACATTGATGTGAGAAAGGCCCATCGAGGCCGGGCTAGACCCGGGCTTCCCTCGCAGCCCCTTCTGGAAGGTCGCCCCCTTCTGGGGATCGAGCCCCCAACCCGGGCCTGTGCCCTTGACTGGAATCGAACCGGGGACCCCTCAGTCCGCAGGCCGATGCTCTCTCCACTGAGCCAATCCGACTATGGCCCAAGTCAGGGCATATTAAAGGCAAGTTGGTGTGATGGAAGCGGCTCTCGGCTGGAAGCCAGAAAACCAGGGGTGCAATCTTTTCTCTCCGACTTAGAGCAGGGCAACGCTTTCCAACTGTGTGCCTGCAAAACGGCAACAAACCCGATCTACTGGGTGGGACGGGAATGGGTCCCATGTGTGACACTGTTTTGGGCAGGAGCCCACAGCTGAGTTATTCAATTCCAGAGGTGACTGCATTCAATGTGCAAAGAAGCGACGCAGCCAGCTATCTTCCTTCCGCGGAACGGTGTGTTCAGATCTGGCTGCCGCCCATCGCTGCAGCGGCGGGTTTATTGGAGCCAAGCCCTTCGCCACATTTCCGCGGCGTTTCACTAAGTTTGAACCCAGCCGCTCGCCGTAGCGGTCCCAACGCCAGCTTCTGAAACTCACGTCTCGCTGGGAACAAACGCTTGGCGAGGACGCGCATGCGTGGAAAGGGCCATCTGTACTTGCCCCCTGACCCGACGTCCGCCGCGGGTGCGCGCTCGTACGCCGGAAGAGGCGGAGCCAGACTGGGCTTTATATATCGCACGCCGAGCGCCGACCGACCTCTACCGGCGGCGTTGGCGGCAGGATGGTAGGTACTGTCTTAGCGCCTCCCTCCTCGGCAATGGCGGCGTGGCTGAGTCCGCGGCGCATCGGCGCCATCTCGGCTGTCCAAGCGCCGAGGACCTGTTCTGGGAGCACGGGAAGCTCGGCGGGGACCGCAGTCAGGCCTATTTTCGGGAAACACCGAGGCCTGTGGTTGGCCTTGGGCCTACCGCTCGGCTGGCGAGAAGGCCTTGCGGCGGGAGCTGGGCTAGGGTGCCCGGGGCCGACCGTTTTCAAGCCACGGATTATTTCTGGGTCTCGGCCTTAGCAGTTTAGTGCTAATCGAGGTTGGAGCCCGTGAGCATTTCAGCCAGGAGGACCTAGACGTGGCGGGGCCAGGCAAGGTAACTCTTGCCAGTTGGGAGGGTTAGGAATCAAAGCAGGAGCCAGGCGGGGAGACGTGGAGGGTGTTGAGTCCTCTTTCTGAAACTTCTGGGACGCTTCGGGGGACAACTTAGGCCGCTAGAGTTCCCAGAAACCACAGATGATGAACTTGTTGACGGGCGGACAGAGACTCTGTGCTGATTGTCATGTTCTGATTTGGCTCTGAGTTCTAGTGGCCTAGGTGTCATCGTGGGCAGAGGACCCTCCAGTACCATTGCCTGCTACCCACCCACGTGTCCCAGAAGTCTCTCTCGGTGCTCAGGACCTTTATGACCATAAGGTCACCTGTTAATCTGATTTAAAATCTGGCACGCTTTTGTCTGATTTAGAGAAAAGGGGTTAGTTCATTTTGTTAAATTGTAAAGTGAGCATTTGAGATGAATGCAGCAGGGTGTGTGACCCTACAAAAAGCAAACCCGGTTTAGCTGGGTCTCTGTTTTGGATTCAGTGTTGCTGAGACTCCTCATAGGACCATCTGGTCAGCTGGGGATCCAGAAGTGAATTCCAAGTTCAAGTACTAATGTGGTCACTTTCTTACAGTCTCACCGGAAGTTCTCCGCTCCCAGGCATGGGTCCCTGGGCTTCTTGCCTCGGAAGCGCAGCAGCCGGCACCGCGGGAAGGTGAAGAGCTTCCCCAAGGATGACTCCTCCAAGCCTGTCCACCTCACAGCATTCCTGGGCTACAAGGCCGGCATGACCCACATCGTGCGGGAGGTCGACAGGCCAGGATCCAGTACGTACATGCTGTGTCGTCCTCCAAGCTGGTGGGGGGGTTAGGAATTGAGGGTGGGGACTGGACTAGTTGGGGCCAAGCTGTAAGGGCAGACTTAAGAAATCAACAGAACATCTCAAATGATGTTCTTAATATAGTTTAGGACTGTTAACATTCCCAGGCTGTAAATGGATGGCACTGCCATTTGTGGGTGGAGGGATATATTGACATCAGGGAGCACTATGTGGGTAAATTTGTCAGGAGCCACAGCATAGAGAAGTCTGCTGCCCTAAAAGGCTTGAAGACGACCCATGGCCTTGGGTTGTGAGTTTCAAAGTGGAAAAGTTGCCAAGTGGGACACAGTCCTGATTACCATGGTAGCTAATGTCTACCTGACCATAGAGATATTTTGACATCCCATTATACTTAGAATGCTTGTGTTACCCAGGTAATAAGAAATGCGTCTGTCTATAGAGATTTCTGTGATAGAAAAGAATGGAAACCAGGCTGTTAATGTGCTTTATTAGGGTCATAAATATATTTGGTTCCAAAGAGGAAGGGAAAGGGAGAGATACAAACATCAATGCTGCCTCCTGCACGCCCCCTACTGGGGATGGAGCCTGCAACTGGGGCATGTGCCTTGACAGGGAATCTGCTGCTTCATGGGTTAATGCTCAACCACTGAGCACACTGGCTGGGCAGGTCCTATATTTTTTGTTAAAAGTTGTCAGTGTATGCTGACATGGGCCCTGCTTCTGTAACCTGTGTTACCTTAAGCAAGTTGCCCTCCCAGCCTATGAGAGCGCTTAACAGTTTCTATAAAACACTACCCCTTGCTGGGGGTTCTAGTTAGACCACTTAAGTCTGACTACCTGCTTTCTCTGCAGAGGTGAACAAGAAGGAAGTTGTGGAGGCTGTGACCATTGTGGAGACCCCGCCCATGGTGGTTGTGGGCATTGTGGGCTACGTGGAAACCCCTCGGGGCCTCCGGACCTTCAAAACCATCTTTGCTGAGCATATCAGTGATGAGTGCAAAAGGCGCTTTTATAAGAACTGGTAAGGGAGGGGACACCCTAGCTTAGGGTGGGGAGAAGGCGCACCTGTGCAGGGCTTCTCAGTCGTAATGGGAGGGCTGCTCTGGTGTTGGGGTTAGTTGCCTCCAGAACAACAGTTCCTGGAGACAGCCCTTAAGCAGTTGGTGGTTTCCTGAGCTGGGAGCAGCTTAGTGGGTGTTGGCTGAGGACTCAGTTTTCAGTATTTTCTTGGTTTCTGGGAAATACTGAGAGTCCCGGGAGAAACCAAGAGGTAGCAGTCCTGCCTGGGTGTGTGGTCTGGGTAATGGCTAGACCGGAGCAAGAATTAGTGTGTGCTTGGATGTTTGTGACTTACATTAATCTTGTGGACCTCTGCTCAGCTCCGCTCGGCTTTGCCCGATGAGCTCCATCCAGGCTCCGCTTGCCGGTGGAAAAGGCTCCTTAGAAGCCGGCAATGAGCCCCATCCCCTCGTGGTGCCCGTGTGCCTTCCTCTCACCCCTCGGAGGGGTGATGAAGGCCTGCACCCGGCCCCCCTCCCCAACTCTGCTCTGCTCCTGAAGGCATAAGTCTAAGAAGAAGGCCTTCACCAAATACTGCAAGAAGTGGCAGGATGACGATGGCAAGAAGCAGCTGGAGAAGGACTTCAACAGCATGAAGAAGTACTGCCAGGTCATCCGCGTCATCGCCCACACCCAGGTGAGCACTTGCCAGTGAGCCCGAGAGGCAGCTGTGCCTGGAGGTGGCTGATGGAGGTGTGGGGCTTTGAATACCAGATGCCGCTTGTTTGGGAGGTTCAGTTACCTCGAGTCCATCCTCAGAGTGCTTTGGTGCCAAGCCTTGGGGACTTCGGGGGTTGGTTAGGCTGGTTCAGGTTCCTCAAAACTTCTTTTCTGGTGTAGGAGACAGGCCAATGAGCAGCCTGGGGTTGTTTGAAGTTAACACAGCAGCAGGCCAGACACTGCCCTGCCCTTGAAGCCTGGGTTCCTGGGGCCAGGTCATGGCCCATTGGACAGTGGCCTGAGTAAGACATCCAGTGCCTCCACTTGTCAGCAGAGGGCACTGTCCCTTTCGGTTATTAGGGAAACATACCCCGTTTTAATGAAAACTGGTTGAAGGAATTGGTGACTCATGATTAACATTGTCAAGTGCCTGACTGAAAGTAGTGAATAGTCAGTGGTGAAATAATGCCTGTTGGCATCTCAAACCTGGCTGGAGGAGCCCTTGCCTGGCTTGGACAGGGGAGTGCCTCCTTGTGCTCTGGCCACTCCCTGGGTGTGTGCCCTGTTCCCGAGTGCTGAGTTAGGGACCACGTTAGCGCAGATCGACAGCAGTCCATGGAAGAAGTTCTGTAGGGGTAGCTACAAGCTTTAGGCCTGCATTTGTTTCCTTTTCTAAAGCTTGCAGTTTACACAGTGGCTGCCGGGCCATCCTGCTCTCCAGAGTACAGGTGAATTGTTGGTAGTAACAGCGAGGTAGGTGGGCAGGCAAACTAGAGCAGTACCCCAAAGGCACTGGCCAAAGGACAGTCAGTGGTCAGCACATTCGGCTTGTTGGTGCCAGGATCTGGTTAAGTGGACCTATCTTGGTGTGGGCCCTGTGGCAAGGGTTGGCTCATCAGAACTGAAAGGGGACTTGTGCCCCGTGGGGAGTTACTTCACCACGTTCTTCCTCTGCTGGAGAAGAGCTTGAAGCGCAGGGAGCTGAGCTGCATCCATTCCCTTCTAGATGCGCCTGCTTCCTCTGCGCCAGAAGAAGGCCCACCTCATGGAGATCCAGGTGAACGGAGGCACGGTGGCCGAGAAACTGGACTGGGCCCGGGAGAGGCTAGAGCAGCAGGTCCCTGTGAACCAGGTGTTTGGACAGGACGAGATGATTGATGTCATTGGAGTGACCAAGGGCAAAGGCTACAAAGGTGAGCTTGTGCAGTGGCCGGGTTTGCTGGGCTTAAACTCAGCAGAGGGGTCTCCAACCTGCTGTTCGGTGATGAGGCTCTGGAATGAGCGCTGGGCACAGCGCCCGAGTCACACTGCGGAAACATTCCTTGCTGCCTTCCTTCTGAGAACAGCCCTGTAGTCGTGGACTGGGGGCATGACCTCTAGATTCACATCTAGACAAGCATTCAACTTGGGATGATATGGCCATTAGAGGGTAACATGCAGGTTAAACCCACCTCTGTCCTTGAAATGCACTGTCATTGGGTGTTAACAAACCAATGAACTCAGGGGGGCCTTCCCAGGAGAAAAGGGCCAATGTCATGAGTGCCAGACACCCCAGTAACAGCATGTGTCCATTCCAGGGGTCACCAGCCGCTGGCACACCAAGAAGCTGCCACGCAAGACCCACAGGGGGCTGCGGAAGGTTGCCTGTATCGGGGCGTGGCATCCTGCCCGGGTGGCCTTCTCTGTGGCCAGGGCTGGGCAGAAAGGCTACCATCACCGCACTGAGATCAACAAGAAGGTGAGGTGCTTGGGGTGGAGGTAAAAGGGGGGGGGTTCAACCCTGGGGGGGGAAAGGTGACCCCATTATAGGAAGGAGAGTTACAGTCTCTTGTCACCACCATTGGTGGGGAACTTCTGGGCATCACATGGAGTTAGCTGTCCATGTGATTGGCTGGTGTGTGATGATTTATAAGGTGCCATCCTCAAAGGTGGTTCTGGTGCAGCTGATTATTGTGAACTGTGGGAGCCTGTCCTTTCTTCCCAGGAAGTGTGGAGTGGCCTCCGTCCACTCTGTTGGATAGCAGTGTCTTTAATGTAGAGCCAGCCAGCTCTTTATAAGTTCTGAGCCTGGGGCACCCCATCAGGACTGAGTTCAGAGCTGCTTTCCCAGAGTCCTTTGCAGGCTAGGCCCACCGCTCAGTGGGCATTATGGTCCCTGATGGCCACCCTGCCCTGTGTGTGGGAGTCTCCTGCCTGTGTCCTCTTCCCCAAGTGTTACTTACAACGCTCACTCCTTGTGCAGATCTACAAGATTGGCCAGGGCTACCTGATCAAGGACGGCAAGCTAATCAAGAACAACGCCTCCACCGACTATGACCTGTCTGACAAGAGCATCAACCCTCTGGTGAGGAACGGAGCTAGGAGCTAGCTGTCTTCTCTGGCCTCTGAGGCCCGGGGTCTGGCAGATTTCACCCTCTAGAAATTTGCCCCAGGCCTCGCCAGTAGGGCTGGGGCCCTGAGGCTCTTTGGGCCTGTCTGACTCAGGAGGCCAAGTTTGCAGTCAGTTACTGGTCCCTGCATAGCAGCCAGCTCTGTTCCCTGTAAATGGCCTGTCATTGGTCCACTGGATGGGGTTGGCTGGAGAGAAGTGGGGTCTCCAGCCCAGCTGTTGGGTGATGAGGCTCTGGAATGAGCCCTGGGCATAGTGCCCGAGTCGCTGCAGAAACATCCCGTGCTGCCTTCCTTCTGAGAGCATCCCCGGGCGGGTGGCTGGGGACAACCTAAACCTGAAGGGTCCTGTGTGATACGTGCTGACCTGATGGCCTTGCTCTTTCCCAGGGTGGCTTTGTCCACTACGGCGAAGTGACCAATGACTTTGTCATGCTGAAAGGCTGTGTGGTGGGAACCAAGAAGCGAGTGCTCACCCTCCGCAAGGTGAGGCTTGGGCCTGGGTGGCGCCCTGCCCCAGGAACCTGTGGGGAGGAGAGAAGCTTATTAACGGGAACAGTCCACAGACAGGCTGAGCTGTTAGGGAGGGGAGTTCAAAGGAAAGGGGGGTTTGCTGCTCCTTCAACATGGTCTTTGAAGTCCTGGAGGAGGAAATTCCAGTCTGGCCCAGCTGTTTGCTTCTGCTTTCACGTGCCAGGCCAGTTCCTTGGATACAACCAGCCAGACGTGACTGCTCCTCTGCCCTCTAGGGAAGGCTGGGAAGTAAGATGGTGCGGCGAAAGCCCTGCTCTTCATAACTAACCTCTTCTCCCCTTGGCCCACAGTCCTTGCTGGTGCAGACCAAACGGCGGGCCCTGGAGAAGATTGACCTTAAGTTTATCGACACCACCTCCAAGTTTGGCCATGGCCGCTTCCAGACAATGGAGGAGAAGAAAGCATTCATGGTGAGCACCTACCTGTCTGGGGCTGGGGAGACTTGCCCCCCCAGAATCTCTGGTCCCACCAGAGTGTGGCCTGTTCTTACTGACAAGCTGCCTTCCTCCACCTCTAACCTCACCTTTCCCAACAGGGACCACTCAAGAAAGACCGGATTGCAAAGGAAGAAGGAGTCTAATGTCAGGAACAGATGGTGCAGCTGGTGGGGTCTCAATAAAAATTATTTTCCAGTGAGAACTGCCTTTGACTTGACCTTTCCAGTTCCTGGCTGCTTCCACATGACCCTTGTGCTGCCCATGGCCTCATGGCCTCCCACTTCCCTTTGGTCTCCTTTGCCCTCCCCCCTGCCTGGCCCAGTACCTGGAGCCTGGGTCCGCCCCTGAACTTTGAAGCCAGCCTGGGGCAGTAGGCTGTGTGTACAATGTGTCGGGGTGAGGCGGCTGGGGCTCAGCTGTGGAAGTGTTTGCACAGCTTGGGTGGCAGCTGTGGAGATGGGAAGGAGGTGACGGGCGTTTGGTTGCTGATGGGCGCGGTGCGGCAGGGCAGACCCAGGGTCTGTTGTGCACAAATGAGGAGCGGGATCCAGTTCAGGCTTGTTTTGGTCTGTGGCCTGCAGCCAAGTCCTGGCGGTGGGAGAGGGGTGTCATGCAGGAGGCCTGCAGCGCACCTGGAGCTGGGAGGAAACGCCAGTGTTGACTCCGAGAAGGCCCTGCCCTGTTGGTTTCACTTAGCCAGCTTCACAGGAATGTGGCCGTGCAGAGGTTAAGCACCTTGTCCAGGCTCCCCCAGCTGGGTGGTCACTGGACCCTTTCGGGCCTTGCTCTGCCCTTCTCCTTGCAGGAGGTTCTTGCGCTGATCTGTGCTGACCATGTTGAGCACCTACTGTTGACCAAGCTTGGTACCAGAATGCTGGTGAGTGTTTTGGCTTTAAGCTCAAAACAGCCAGGCCTATGATCCCTGACCCCTCTGGCCTACCTTTCAGGGAAGGACTTGGCCTCAGTGAACCCAGCTGGCATGTCAAGGCTGTTCCCACATCAGCATACCCAGCTGAGGGCAGATGAGGCTGGCAGGACTTCCACCAATTACCTGGCCTCTGGCTCCTCAGCCTTGCATCTGAAAAGGGGTGGGGAGGTGTGGGTTGAGATCCTGTACTAAGGATGCTAAGGTGGTCCAAGTTGGTTTCTAATGAGCATGGCACACCCATGAGTGAAGGCCTTAAAATGTAGGTCAGGGTTCAGAGGAGAAGGTTGAGGTCCTGAGGCAGAGGCAGGGTAAGGCTTGGTGTACACTGAGTGAGTCTAGCTTGGGGCCCCCATGTGTCTGAAGCCCCTTCTGAATTCTGGGGAAGCAGTTCTAAATGGCCACTTCTGGGCTAATGCAGATGATCGCCCCCTGCTAACCCTGCATGAGCCAGGGTTGAGCGGCTGGAGCTGCAATTCAGGATGGAGCCACCAGGGGGTGGGAATGGGTGGCACCTGGCTGGGCCAGCCCCTCAGCCACACAGGATGGCCTTTTTACTGCTTTTTTTTGGGGGGGGGTGGCAGGGGGACAGGGAAGCTCCACTCCTGGGAGTCCAGTCAGGTCTAAGGGAGGATGCTGAGCCGGCCCCACCTAATCCACTTGGTCATCTTGCCGGGCCTCCCTTCCCAGTTAGGCCAGCCCTGGAGCCCAGCTGCCAGCCCAGCTCAGGTAGGAAGAGCTTTGCTGGTCTGACATCCTGGTAGGTCTTGACCCCTGACCAGGGTTCTGTCCAGTTTCGGATATAGTAGCCAGGATGGTTCTGGGGATGTAGGGTCCAGAGAATCCTCCCACCCCCACCCCAGAGTAGTCTGCTCTCTGGCTGAGAACATGCACACGCATCCAGCACCACAGATACTCCTCCAGGTAAGGGCTGTTACCTCTCGTGTCCCCACACATGGAACATGCATAGAGTCATTTCCAGGGACAGGCTTGCTTGACGTGGGGGCTGAGCTCTTGGCTGCTGACCATCCCCATCATTTCTGCCTGCCCCTGGGCAGTGCGTGACCTTGGGCACATCCCAGCACAGTTCCAAGCCTCAGGCACATCTGTTGGCGACTCGCAGCCTTGGTGGTGGTTGTATGCGGAGAAAAACCCACACTGCGGAAATAGGTGCAAAGGCTCAGACTCTTGGGAGGAAGCTCCGGGAAGGCAGCGCTGGGTCCCCCTTGCCTCCCTAGCCAGGGCCTGGCAATATAGTAGGTGCTCAATAAATGTTACTCCCTGCACCTCTGGGGCCTGCAGTCGTGGGGAGCTGTCTCAGTCTCTTGCATCCTGTGCCTGTGCCTGTCACGGTACATCTTTGAGTGCCTGTTGGCCTATGCTTCCTGTCACCAGAACCCCCAGACAGGCCTCGCTGGAATCCTGCGGTGACAGAACAAAGAGTCTCATTCCATTCCTCCTGGAAAAAAAATAAAATAACCTGCTGGGAATTTCTGAGCAAGTGGGAACAAGGAGGTGGCGGGAGCCATCATCATCGCCTTAAAAGGCACGACAGCCAGTGACTTTGCTGAGCTCACCTGGGGATGGCCTTGGGGGATGGGGGGTTGGGCAGCTGGCTGCCACCTTGTGGCTCACCCCAAAGTGCCTTCCCTTGGATCCTCGCTGACAACCTTGACAGTGGGGGCTGCCTGCTGGGCCCTGTTCCATTCCCCCACCCCACACCCCTAGGTGCCTAACACCCTCCCATCGGCTCTCAGCACGCAGCTACTTGTCTGAATTTTCCTGGGTCCCCTGCCCGCCATGGGCTGTGTCGCTGTTCAGGCTGGCGCTCAAGGTCTCCAGTATCATGCCTCCTTCTGCCAGGCCCAGACCCCTGGCCTGCTCCCAGGAGCCCAAATAGCTCTCCCAGCCCTGCCAGCAGCAAGCTCAGAAGCAGGGCTGGAGGCCGACAGGCGAGGCCTCACCCAAACCTCACTGGAGGCGGGAGAGAAAGCCCATGAGCCTGGGAGTGAGGGAACTAGCACCCGGGGACCTTCAGGGCCTATTAACACATCAGAACTTAAAATGTCAGGATCCTTGCTGTGTCCTCCACATCCAGCAGCCCCCTGGGCCCACCAGCACATGCCCAGGCCCACTTCACAGTCCCTGGCCCGCAATCCCAGCGCCCATAATGACTTGGGGTGCCTCCAGAGGGCAGTGCCCAAGCCGGCAGGTAGAGGTATCGTGAATACCTTACCCTACCAGGCACTGCCCCAAGTACTGTGTGTATAGACCAGGGGTGGGCAAACTTTTTGACTCGAGGGCCACAATGGGTTCTTAAACTGGACCGGAGGGCCGGAACAAAAGCATGGATGGAGTGTTTGTGTGAACTAATATAAATTCAAAGTAAACATCATTACATAAAAGGGTACGGTCTTTTTTTTTTTTTTAGTTTTATTCATTTCAAATGGGCCGGATCCGGCCCGCGGGCCGTAGTTTGCCCACGGCTGGTATAGACAGTACATTTGTGTATTTGATCTTCCCCTGGAAGCAGCATCTATTATTATCCCATTTCACAGATAAGAAACTGAGGCTCAGAAAGGGTGAGCCTCACAGTGTCTGACTGGTAGGGCTGGAATTGAAGACCAGCACCCCTTCACTCTGACCCTTCTCATGCTACTAGGGGTCTGTAACGCATCGTGTAGCTCAAGGGAGAAGGATGGGGCGCTCATCTATTGGGCCTTCTGTTGGCCCTTTCAGAGTTGCTTTGTCTAACCCTACAACCGCGATCTCCATTTCACAGATGGGGAACCTGGGCCCAGGGAGTCAGAATCCTCTGAGGTCGCAAAGCCAGACTATGCCCCGCCAGGCGTCTTAGATGCTGCATCTCACCGAGTGGTCATCGCAGCCCCGTGAGCCGTGAGCTGTGAGTCGGTGCTGCTGTTACCACTCCTGCTTTCACAACGAGGAAACAGAGGCACGGAGCAACAGCCCCTCAGGTCAGACTCTCAGGAGCGGCAAAGCAGGGATTCAAGTCCCAGGTTCAGGAACTCCGTGTTAACCACTCAACTGTGGGGGCCTGGCGGCTCCTGTGAGATGTGGGGGTGGGGGCAGGGGGCCCAGCAGCCACTGCGGCCCCAGTGTTCCTTGGCCCTCACAGGCTCACATGGGCCCACTGGCTTGACAGACGGGGCAGCAGGGGATGCTGCGCTTCGAGTGCTAGCAGACAGGTAGGGGTGGGGAGCCACAGCCAGCCCCACCCGCCTTGGGCCCTGGCCCTGCAGCTGGCCTCCAGGTCACTGGCTTCATGTGACTTTGGAGAAGTGGCGCCACCATGCCCCAGCCCCACGCAGCCAGGCAGAGAAAAGTGCTGTGAGAGAAGACGCTAAAGATAGCCGGCTGCCGACTTCCCCATCCTCACGGAACACCACCTCGTCCCCACGGCTCCTTTAGCAGCCCCACCCCACGCCGGGCCATCCGTGGGGCCTGGTGGCCCCGCCTGGGCATCACACAGGGACCCAGGCAGTGGTCGTGGTGTGAAGACCCACCACCCTCGGGGCACCCTGCCCGGCAGGGATGTGCCTTGTGCTGCTCAAGCAATCCCTCCCACGGGACAGGAGTGTCATCACCCCCAGTTTATGGGGGAGCCCGAGCGGAGGAGACACCAGCCCATTCACACACCAGTGTCTGTGAGCACACCTTGACACGGACACAAGCTCTTCATTTTTCATCGTGGCCTGAGCCCTGAACATGCCAGCATAGCAACAGCAAGGCCCGTTAAGACATCATGCGATCCCCCATTCATCTGTGAGCCCATCTCCTCCATGTGGAAGCATTTACACCAGGGCCATCGGTGACACTACATCCGGGCCTTTCTTCGGGACCACTGGCCGCCCCCTCTGATCTGCTAGAGACTCCCCGTGGCTGAACCCACCTGGGAGCTCGCAAAGGAGCTGGGCTGGTGCAAGCCCTAGAGGGCAGTGCCCTGGGGCACAGAGCAGGGAGTGGACGGTGGATCTGGTTCGGAGTGGCAAGCCCAGTGCTCCAGCACCATCCCTACCACCTCGCTCGCCTCCTCAGGGCCAGGCATGACCCTGAGCTTTGCAAAGCCGTCAAAGGCAGGCCCTCCTTGCTCTGGCGCTTTTCGTGGCTCCGCACTGCACATTCATGGACTCATATTTACAAAACGTTTATTAAGTACTCACTCTGCATCGGGCACCTTGGGGTGGCATTCAAGGCTTCTCACAATTTGGCCCCAGTCTACCTACCAGCGCATCAGGTGGGGCCACCAGAGTTGTCCTCCCCAGGCCTCGAGGTTGTACCGAGGTGGCTCCGTGTGGTGGCGGAAGAGCCGGCAGGGCTAGGTCCTGGCTCAGCCTCCCCCAGGGCCGTGACGGCACTCAGGCTGCTGGAGGGAGGATCCTGCCAGGGCTATGCCCACCCGGCTCCTGGCACGGGTTCACACTCCACGTGTGGCCCACACTCTCCATCAGTAAATACTGAGAGGATGGCAGCCATATGAGAAGACAACATTACTCCCATTTCACAGACGGCAAAACCAGGGCTCGGAGCGGGCAGCTGACTCCCAGGCTCACACAGCCCACTAAGCCCGAAGCACCAATCAGCCCCCAGCTATTGGTTTGGCTTTCGGGGTTTTGGCTTGATTGACATGAGGCTTTGCATTGTCTTTAAAAGCCTGATGGGCCCTGGCTGGGCAGCTCAGCTGGTTAGAGCGTTGTCCTGATTCACCAACGCTGGGGTTCGATCCTCGGTCAGGGCACACACAAGAAGCAGCCAGTGATGCATAAGTACGTGGAACAACAAGTCGATGTTTCTCCCTCTGTCTCTCTCCCTTCCTCTCTCCCTGGACACAATGTGAAGGCCCACGGAGCCGAGCGTGGCTGAAGGAAAGCCAGGTCTCCGCAGCCCGGGGTTCCTTTCAGCAGGCGGACGAAGGAACCTCCTGGCAAACGAGCGTTTTCCAGAGGACTCCTGAGGCGTGGGCGGAGCCTTCACATTTCCCTCGTAAGTGTGAGCACCCACGTGAGTCTGATCTGCGCGCTGGGTGCTGTACCGGACAGAGCCTGGGCCGGGCATCGGAATGGCTTGGCCCCGTCCCAGCTGCCCTGAGAACTCAGTGCGCGGGCCTCAGTTTTCTCGGTTGAGGCCTGGGGCCCAGGGAGGCTGAGGTTGGACAGTTTCTCTGGCCCTTTCAGCTCTGAGGTTGGGGCTCTGAAGGCCAGAGGCCAGTGCAGGGTGAGGAGAGACGGAGAGACGCGGCGCGCTCCAGCCATCAGGGAAGGCTTCCTGAAGGAGGGAGGCTTGAGCTGAGCTGTGAAGGCTGAGCGATACCCTGACTGGGGCTCCCCTGAATAGGAATGGGTGGTTCTGGAAGGGCAGGAAAGCATATTCAGGAATGAGTTTGGAATAGAGAGAAGGAAGCAGGTGGGGAGGGGGTTGAGGGTGGGCAGCGGGAGGTTCCCTGAAATTCTCCCTTGCACCTCATCTCAAGGGGCCCCACTTCCCCAGACCAGGATGGGGTGTATGGGGCGGGGACGTCGTTCTTGTGGCCCCAGTAGAGCGCGTGCCAGGCTCCACACCTGGTGCTTGCCCTGCACTGGCTCATTCACTCCTCATCGCGGGGAGGCAGGCGCTAAGAGCCCCCACTCACAGCAGGGGATCTGGGCTTGACTCCCAGGCTCCTCTGGTCCCGTTACCTCTGAGAGGCGGGATAGGAGCCTTTCCTAGAAGCAGAAGGCCAGCGCCTCGGAGCTTCTGCGCAGACTGTCCCCGCCTGGGATGCCTGTCCTTCTTTTCTGCGGTGGGAAACCCCAGCTCACCCTCTGGGCTTGGCTCCAACGTCACCTCCTCCTGGAAGCCCCTCCTGATCCCCACCTGTGTCAGGGTCCTTTGATGTTTGCTGTTGTGTTTTTTTTTTAACCCGAGGATATTTTCCCATTGATTTTCTTAGGGAGAGTGGAAGAGAGAGGGAAAGACAGAGAGAAATATCGATGTGAGAGAAACACATCAATCGGTTGCCTCCTGCCTGTGCCCTGACCAGGGCCTGGCCGGGGAGGAGCCTGCAACCGAGGTGCGTGCCCTTGACTGGAATTGAACCCGGGACCCATCAGTCCTCAGGTTGACGCTCTATCCACTGACGCTCTATCCAAACCAGCTAGGGCTGATGTTGCTCTTTTTGTCCTCTCTGCTTCTTACCTACCACGCGCACTAGGACTGTCACTACATGATCAGCCTAGTGCCTGATCATTTTTGCAGTTTTTGGCTCTATTTTCCCAGTCAGGGCTGTATCTGTTCAGTTATTTTTGTGCCTTCAGCACTCAGCATAGCGGTGAGCACACAGTAGGGGTTCAATGCTGTCTGTGGAAAGCCTAGGGGACTGAAGGCATGAATAAACACACTTAAGCATGAATGAAGTGGTTTTTCTGCAGTTCACGGCTGGCCAGGGCAGCATGGGCGTGGGGGAGCCCGGGGTCCCCGCTCTGGGGCTGTGCCCTGCCCTCTCTTGCCTTTTGTCCGGTTTCCCTGCTTCTGTTCTGGACGCTCATGTCTGTTCTCCATCCAGCAGCCAGAGCGATCCCGTTAAAACTCAAGTCAGCCCGCAGTTCTCCATATTGAGTTTCAGTTTTACAAGATGAAAAGGGTTATAAAAATGTATATATGCATTTAACACCTCTAAAATGTACATTTAAAAGTAGGAGTACATTTTATGTTATGTGTATTTTACCACAGTAATAAAAAATGCACCCCTCCTCTGCCCGGAACCCTGACGAGCCCCCCTGGAGGCAGAGGAGAGCCCCAGTCAGGGCCGGGGCCAGTCTCGCCCGCTCTCCACGCGCCAGGGCCAGCTGTCCTCTCCGCAGTGCTCCTCTAACAGGGCGCTGGCTCCTGCCTCAGGGCCCTTGCACTGGCTCCCCCTCTTCCTGAATGTCCCTCCTCCAGAAGTTCACACAGATGCCACTTTCTCGGTGAGGCCTCCCCTAACTCCCCTGTTTACAGCTGCACCCCGCGCCCGGCACGGATGCCCCACGGGGCGCGCCCACCTGCTACCCTCTGTGGATGAGCTTCTTCCTCGTGGTTCCTGCCTCTTTCCCACTCCCTTCCCTTCCCTTCCATCACTGCTCTTCGGCTTCCAGAGAATCGGGTGGGAAGGATGTGGTTGCAGCGCGTGAGAGAGAGGGGAGCGCTCCCAACTTCCTCAGAGCGCTTTTAGGAAAAGCTGAAGTGAAAACGGCTGGGGCAGCGGAGTGCTTCCTGCAGCCGCCCCAGGCGAGGGCATGTGTCCAGTCTGCTCTGTGTGTGTGGTGCTCAGAGGGGGAGGGTTTCGGGCCCCTCAGGGCCCTGGGGTTGAGCTGCGGGCTCTCTGGCTCCCGGCTGCTCCCGGACACCCCAGTGCCGTGGGGCCTTCTGTCCTCCCCATCCCTGGACTGTGTGACCTACTGGCTCCGGAACCAGACTTTCAGGGTCCCGATCCAACTCTATGACCTCAAGGAAGCAATTTAACCTCAATGTACCTCAGTCTCATAATCTGAAAAATGGGGATGATCAGACAGGAATCCATTTCCTATCCTTGTGCCCAGGGTTTGAAGAGTGAAGGCGGTGAGGGCTGAGACCAGCGGTGGGTTAAATACTCACGGTTGGTAGTGGCCTGAGACCCAGCTTGTGGGAGAGGCAGCCCAGCCTCAGGGGCTGGGCTCCCAGGCCAAGGTCACCTGCCGCGGAGGGGGCTGCAGCGGAAGGTGCCGCAGGGGGTGGGCAATGGCCCGGTGGGGGCTGCAAAAACTCCATGAGACCCAGGGATGAGGCTGGAGCGCAGACACAGGGCCCTCCTTACCTGAGCGCCAGGCTGTGTTGGACTTTGTCTGGGTCAGTCGGGAGCCATGGGAGGTGGTTGAACAGGAGCATGGGGGCTTCAGCCAGGGCTTCTGGTTCCAGAAGACACCACGATAGCATAGGCTGAGAAAATGAGACATTTTGGCACAAAATACTTAGAGAACACACTGCCTTAGGTAGACTGGTAGTCTTCAGAGGCAAAGGGTCCAGGGGAGTGTGATCCATGAAGACTTCCTGGAGGAGGTGGCCAGGAAGTGAGCCTTAGAGGAGGCAAAGAGAGACTGCCACAGTGTGCTGGCTGACTCTGGGCAGATGGCTGCCCTCTCTGGTCTCTGCCCTGCTTGGGCTGACCGAGCCCCGCCCCTGCGACGCTCAGCTCTGACATTCCGCGGTCAGGGACAGGGACCACTGGAATCTGCCTGGGCACCTTCAGGTGTTTGGTTTAGAATGAGCCTCCACCTGCCTCGGTTTCCCCTCAGCACTGAACGGGGGGCGGGGGCTGGAGGTGAGGCAGGGAAGGTAATAATGCCTGATTGTTTAAGACCTTGCACACCTCCGGGGCCAGATGCCAAGGATTGTTTCCATTCATGGGAGGGTGGGCCCTTCCTGCCAGGAGAAAATTCCAAGCTCCCGAAGCTGGGTGGGGGTGGGGGTGCCCTGCCACCCCCTCTGACCACATACCCGCCGCCCAAACCTGTGGCATCAACGGGTTTTTTCCTTCTCTCTCTTCCCTCTCTTGGCAAAGGTAGCAGCCCAAGCCCCGAAGAGAGGCCCTCAGCACCTTCTGTTTGCTCCGGAGCGCCCCCTCTCTTCCCCTCTCCCTTCCCATGTTTGCTGTTCCAGGCAGGGGCCAGATGGACCGCCCCCTCCCCCCCTCCCAGGGCCTGGCTTGTTCCATCCTGATGGTCCGGGTGATGGGAAGAACGCAGGGCTCATGTCCTCTGGGACAATGGGATTGTTGTTTGGGAACTTGCTGCCTCTGAGAGCCTTGCTCCCAGCATTCCCTAAATCTGTTTCGGTGGTTTTGATCTTTGGTCGCAAGATGCTGCATTTCTGAGATGATTTGGTTCTAAGAGTCCTTGCGCCCGGAACGAAGCATGTTCCACTATGTGATGGTCCTGGAATTTTCTGGTTGTAAGAACCTACTTCAAAGGCACTGATTCTAGAGGTTTGGATCCAGTTGTCTGTAGTCCTGATGCCACACCTTGGGTTGCGGTGCCACAGGGGCTGGGGGGCGGGAGGGGGAACTGGGGAGGGGACGGTGGCGGGGCGCGGTGGCGGCCAGGTGTGCTGGTGTGGGCGTTGGCGGCAGCTCCGGCGCTGACAGCTGGGCAGGGGCCGCTGCCTGAGCTCATGGCACCTGGCCCTGCCCCAGGACAGAAGGGGATGGGGGGGGCGCCAGGCCAGGCTGAGGACCTTCCATAAGCTCCGCCACCTCCTTCTCTCCCTGGGACCCTCTCCTGCTGCCCATGATTCACAAGTCCCGAGAGTTCTGGGCCCACCTGGGGCGACCGCCCATTGAGCAAGTGGGGCCTCCAGGTACAGCCAGGGAGGGGGGCTTCCTGGTCCCACCCAGGGCAGGGGCATCTCAAGACCCACCCCCTTCCCCCGGCCCTCACCCCCAATTCAGAGTTCTTTCCAGGGGGCCTCATGTTAATAGACCCTCAGACACCTCTTGTCTGGATATTTGGTTTCTGGTTACAGGCTGACTCCCCAACCCCTCTTGCCCCCACAACACCCGGTTCTCCAAGATCTTTGCCGAGGACGAGGCAGGAGCTCAGAGTTTGACACCAGGGGGCCTCAGTCTTCCCATCTGGGCTCTGACCATGGCCATATCAGCCTCCGACCATGGCCACGCTGACTGTCTGCTTCTCCCATCCCTGGCCCCCCCACCCCCAAGCCCCCTGTGCCCTCCTGGCTTTGAGTGGGGCTCCCTGCCCCTCCCCGGCCCCGCTTGGCACGCTCCCAGCAGGCTCGTGGGAGCTGGAATTCGGAGCGGTCCCTGGCGTGTGTGTGCTGCCTCCCGCCTGCCGGGGCACCTCCCCTGACTCGGGGCCAGAAATTCCTCCCGCTTCTCCCAACAAGCTCCCGGGGAAGGAGGAGCTGTGGGAAGGGGCAGGGAGCATGCTGGGTGTCAGGACTGTGAGGGTAGGAGGGAGCCACAGGCTGGGGACGCCCGGGGAGGACAGGCGGTGGGGGCAGAGGGAGGGCAAATGTGGGTTCTGACCGCATCCCCAGCCCTTGTTTTCAATCCCATCGTGTGTGCAGTCCAGGAGTTTTAGAGTTCCTCGACATTGTGGATTCATTCACTGATTCAAGCATTTATTGAGCACCTACTGTGGTTTTTTTATTTTTTATTTCAGAGAGGAAGGGAGAGGGAGAGAGAGAGAGAAACATCAATGATGAGAATCACTGACCAGCTGCCTCCTACACGCCTCCTACTGGGGATCGAGCCCCCAACCAGGGCCTGTGCCCTGACCGTGATCCTGGTTCATAGCCTGATGCTCAACCACTGAGCCATGCTGGCTGGGCAATGAAGATTTTTTAAAAATTAGAAAGTGATGAATGCAAGTTTAAATACATTAGTTTTTAATAATGACCGTGTTCGAAAGCTGGCGGCAACATTTGTGAGCATTTAATGGTGTCTGAGGAGCCGGCTCCCTGCCATCATAGGTGTGGGAGCCAGGAGGGGGGGCTGCATGCTTTCTGGGCAGCGGGGACAGAGCACGGAGACGAGGTGGTGGGAGGAGCCAGTGGTGGGAAAGGTTTGAGCTGTGCCCTCCTCCACGGTGAGCTCCTGAGGGGCATGGGCCACGGCCTGGCCTGGCCTGGCGGCCTCTGGGCCCCTCTTGAACACAACCCCTGTCCCCATGCCTCCCCTAACACCCTAACCCAACAGGGTGTTGGGAAGGGTGCCCTCAGCTGGGCACCGTATCCCAGGGAACACGCTGGGAGGGCAGAGACTGTGCTGGGGGTCAGGAGGGCTGGTTCCTCCCTGCATCTGCCCCTAACGGTTTTGTTTTTTTAATATATATTTTTATTGATTTCAGAGGAAGGGAGAGGGAGAGAGAGATAGGAATGATGAGAGAGAACCATTGATCGGTTGCCTCCCGCACGCCCCACACTGGGGACCAAGCCTGCAACCCGATCATATGCCCTGACCGGGAATCGAACTGTGACCTCCTGGTTCGACAGCCAACCACTGAACCATGGTGGCCGGGCTGCCCCTAACTTGCTCTAAAACCATGGGAGAGGCACTGGCCTCTCTGGCCTCTGTTTCCCTATCTGTAAAATGAGGCCCTGGGACCGGAAGTGATGGGCACGTTGATGGCCTTTCCTCTTGTTTCCAAGGTACCTGGGGGCCAGTCCTCTTCCAAGGCCTTTGCTGCTGATGGGTTGGCCCCAGGGCCGATGACATATTTCCAGCCGCCCACATGGCCGGGGCCGCATACCTGGCCCTCAGCTGTCTGACCAACCAGCGATGTCACTGTCGGGGAGACAGCGACGTCAGGGGGGTTGCCCTGCCCCAGGCTCCTCAGGCCCAGCGCCAGGTCCGCTTCCTGCGGGGAGCCTTCCTGGGTTACTCTGCTAGCCCAGACCCTCACTGTGGGCTAGGTCCTTATTGGGGTGGGGGTTGGGCTTCCCCAAGCCGGCTTGGTGCGCCCAGAGGACAGGGCAGGGATCTCGAGGCAGAGCAAGGGCTCCTGGCTCAACCTGAACCCGCCGTGTGACCTCGGGCCAGTCACTCTCCCTTGCAGGGCCTCAGCGCCTCTCCTGAAATAGGACTAAGTTTCCAAACCAAGTCCTTTCATTACCTCCCGGCAGAGGAATCTGTGGCATCAAGAGATGACTCCCCGATAGTCTGGATAATTCTCACACTCGCCTACTCTCCTGGCTCCAGCATCGCTGATGAGCTTAGGTGGCCCGACTTTCATCTCCAGCCTAAGTCCTGTGCCCGGCTGCCTGCTCCACTCCGACACCCCAAAACAGAACTCTGGATCCCCCCAAACCTCTCCTGTCTGGCTGCCCCCGGCTCAGTAAATGGTACCAATGCTCACCTACTTGCTTAAGAGACAAATTCCCCCGTCACCGGCAACTCCATGCATCTCACTCGGAGAACAAAAAGCCAGGGCATGCGAGGGGCACCGTGTGGCTCCGTCTGTGAAGGTCAAGAGCAGGCGGAGCAGGAGGATGGTTCCCCTTAGACGGGGGCAGGGGAGGCCTGACCAGAGGGAGGACCAGGGAACTTCTGGGGCCGGAAATCATCTGTGTCTTGATCTTGGAGCTGCTTTGGCGGGTATGCTGAGTTACAGATCTAATCGTCCATCTAGATTCTTCTCTCCCCTCATCTACCTCATACACAGGAGAGAAAAACCCCAACTCGCACGCACCTTTCGTCCTAGCGGGGGGCGAGGGGACAAGACAAACAAGTAAATATGTCATGAATCAGAGATCGGGAGGAGCCCGGAGGCACAGGGCGAGGGTCAGGCAGACGGAAGGATAAGGGTTGGGGAGCTGGGCCTGAAGGGTGTGAGGGAAGGAGCCATGAGGCTCTCTCGAGGTGTCCCGGGAGGGAAATCAGGAACATGTCCTGATAAAGGCTGTCGTGGGCTAGAATAGGTCACCATGACAACTGAGGAGAATGAGGAACTGGGGGTGGGGGGCAATTAGAATGGTCATTTTAGGGCTGAAATTGGTCGTTGGTATATTCAGGGGTTGATGTTTAATGCTGTTTTATTGCCTGTAGAGCACTCATCGGACTTGATCTGAGTCTGTGTTCTCTCTAGCTGACTCTGAGTCCTCCCTCATCTCAGCCTCAGCCCTGCCCGCCTGCCCTGTGGGCTCATACATGTGCCAAGGACGCGTGAGCCAGCGGGAGCGGAGTGGCCTGCCTTTGTGGACCGGGCACATGTCCTCGAGGCGAGTTTGGTTTGGACACGGCCTTGCTCCTGGATGCTCTCTCCGTGCCGCCCACCAGGCCTGCCCTGTGCCGGCTGCTCCCTGCAGGAGCGCAGGGCGTGGGCCAGATCTCATCTCATTTGCTTCCTCGCTGGGTGGCCTTGGCAAGCTCCCTCCCTCCCTCAGTCAGCTTCCTGGACTGCAAAATGGGGCCATTACAGCCCAGGCCTGGCCCCCTGGAGGAGCTGGGAGCTGGGGTGCCCGCAGCCCACCAGATATAGGGGTTCCTAGGGAGAGTAATTAATTGGGGGCCCTGGGATTTGGGTTTTGGCCCATGTGACTTGGGGCTAGTCACCTCCCCGCTCTGGTCCTAGCTGGGTTCCAAGGTAAATGCCATGGGTGCCTTTCGGGGCTGGGCCCCGGGACAGGGGTGCTTCGGCTGGTGGAGCCCCACCTGGGAACCGGGTGGGGGGAGGGTGTGGGGCGGTGTTGGAGGCCGGGGGCAGAGGCAGCGCCAAGTGTCTGGGGCAGACAATGGGCACTGTGTGCGGGGGCCCAGGGTGGGGTTTGGGGATGGCACGGTGACACCCCAGCAGGAATGTGCAGGAATGTCTGGGAATTCAAGCGCATGGCTCCCCTCGCCGCCCGCTCCCCCGCGGTGGGCTCCCTCACTGGCCTCGCCCCCCCTGTCACACGGGGTTGAGGGCCTGGAATGGCCAAGGGAGGCGCTGATGGGCCGGAGGTTCCTGGGTCCACCCCCTACAAGCCTGAGCATCCTCTCTGGGGCTGGAAAAATGATGGGGGTGGGGCACAGGGCCTTCCCATGACGCTGACTCGCTGGTGACCTTGAGCAAGTGCCTGCCTCCCTCCAGGCCTCAGCTTCCCCATCTGTGGCCTCTGATCACCCTATAGGGCAGTGGTTCTCAGCCTTCTGGCCCTTTAAATACAGCTCCTCATGTTGTGACCCAACCATAAAATTATTTTCGTTGCGACTTCATAACTGTCATGTTGCTACTGTTATGAATCGTCATGTAAATATCTGATATGCAGGATGGTCTTAGGCGACCCCTGTGAAAGGGTCATTCGACCACCAAAGGGGTCACGACCCACAGGTTGAGAACCGCTGCCCTATAGGGACTTCCTCAGGTTGAAACACCTCTCATGGCCCAGTCACCTCCCTCACAGCCTCGTTCTCCCCTCCGTGGAGGGGGGTCCTGGTCTGTCTTAGTTCCCAGCCTGTCCTCTGGGCCCAGAACAAAGCCTGGCCACGGAGGTGCTGTAACCACTTGCTGAAGGAGGCGCCTTCATTACTATTCACAGTACTTTCTGCTCGCTGGCTGCCCTCCGGGCCTTTCTCTGCCTGCTCCCTGCCCTGCCCGCCTTCATGCAGAGGTGCTGGGGCAGTGGGTGCTGGGGCAGCGGGTGCTGGGGTAGTGGGTGCTGGGCCAGTGGGTGCTGGGGTAGTGGTGCGGGGGCAGTGGGTGCTGGGGCAGTGGGTGCTGGGGTAGTGGTGCTGGGGTA
>NW_005871757.1:96401-99436 GCF_000147115.1 Myotis lucifugus | reverse complement strand
GCCACCAGGGCCGGGCTCACCCCAAGAGTCACTTCCTCACTTGGCCAGTCCCCATGGGGAGGCCGCTGTCCTCCTGGTGTAACTTGTCACGAGGCTGGTTCTGGACTCCCTCATCCTGGAAGGAAAACCGCCTGGTCTGACCTTCACCTTGATGACAGGTTCGTTTACATTGCACCGCAGGTTCCGAGGTTGGCAGACAGGCGAGAGCCCGGAGAATAAGAGCTTTGGGGACGCTGGCACCAGGAGGGGGCCTTCTCCCCTGCTCCCTTCCGTGGTCCCGGCTGCGGCTCCCACGGCTCCCTGTGTGTGGCCTTCCTGCCCGCCTCCCCCTCACTGGCTTCAGGCCCCTCGGCCCCTCCACGCCCCTCAGCTCTGCGGATGGTCATAGGCAGCCCCCCTCCCCTCCAGGGGCCCCACACCCCTCCTGCCCACAGCTCAGAGTGTTCCTTCCCCGGGATTTCTTCTCCTGGAACCCCTGATGTCTTTTCCTGCCAGGATGCTGCCCCTGCCTTTGGGCCGGGTAGCTTTCTTATCCCCATTTTACAGATAAGAAACCGAGGCCCAGAGCCGGGCTGTGAAGGGCTCCGAGCCTTGCAGCGGGAATGCTGGGGTTTGAACCTCAGCACTGTGTCTGGAGCCTCAGGTCCTGGGCAGCACTGGATTTTCGCTTTTCTGAGGGTCACGTACTAACAGCTTGGAGGCTCCGGTGCAGTGCCCAGCAAGCAATAAAAACAACACAGTCATGTTTCCAGATCCTCGATCGGGCAAAGCGCTGGGCCCTGGGCCAAGGGCTGGTCCGAGGCGTCTCCTCTCCGTGAGGGGCTGTGAGGAGGGTGGTCTGGGCAGGGGGAGCGGAGGGCTGGGAGTCCCTGTGGCTGGTCCCCATTGGTCAGCCAGGGGAGCAGACGGCTCCCCTCCAGGGGAACTCCCCGGCCGGCGAGTCCAGGGGCCAGACAGACTCCCGAGGTGACCCGGGCGCTGGATGACTTCATGGGCCTTTCCCGCCCATGACTCACCTGTGCCTCACTCGCTGACCCCTCGGGCATCGTTGAGGGAGGGCGGGTGCTGAGTGCTGGTGGCAGGGCTGGGAGAAAGGCCCTGGCGTGGCCTCTGGGTGCGGTGCAGGGGCATCCCAGCCCCCTCTGAGCCAGGGACCGTGTCACCGCCTCTGGGGCTCCATCGAGGACGCACCCCTGTAGTCCAGCTTGGTCGGCTGGACTTGGCCAGCTTGGGACTTTGGATGTGGCTGCACCCTAAGGTGAAGGAATCCGTCCGTCTGTCTGTCTGTCTGTCTGTCTGTCTCCTCCCGGCGCCGCCCAGCACAGATGTGAATCAGCCCAGGTGAGAAAATTGACTCACCTGCCCTGCCTGGCCCTGGAGAAAGTGCTGCTTTCTCTTCCCCTTGGGCTGGAATAGAACTTGAACTTGACTGTGACTCTCAGAAGAGACTCTGCCGTGAGGGTGGGGAGGGACACAGCGCCAGGACTTAGGTGTCAGTCTCTAGAAGGAAGACACTGGCACCTAAGAAGCTCCAGGCTCATGGCCTCCATGTCATCGTGGAGAATCACAAACCAACCTGCTGTCTGGGCCGCATTTGCAGAGGAGGAGACTGAGGCTCAGATGGGAGAGTGACCCACCCAAGGCCACGCTGCCCAGATACATGCTGTGGAGGGAGGCTGACCAAGCCCAGGACTCTGGTCCTTGGAAGGACTTTCTTGTCCCATCTTACCCTCCAGCTCCCCAGGCCCCCTGGAGACCAGAGGAGGCGGAGAGGGGCAGAGCCCGCCTCCTTTACACCCCACCCTGTCACAGGGTCCAGGGGTCACCAGGGAAGGGGTTAGCTCCTCCTCTGTGCCCCCGTCACGGGTAACCCTGTCTCCCACGGTCGGCTGTCGTTAATCTTTAAACGGCCTGATGATGAATGAATTCCCAAAGCCCAGGGGCTCGGTTGAGTGCACCTCATGGCTGACCAGGGCCCTGTCTCCCAGCCTCGTGGGGTCTGTTTGAACCCACAGGGCACCCTGGGGAGCTTCGTGTCCTGAGTCCAGCACCAGTGACTGGACAGGATGGACCGAGGCCGAGCCTCCGCCTCCTCATCTACCTCACGGTCTGCCCGCCCCCGGGTAAACTGGGAAGGATGATCTCGAGTGGGAACGGGCTGCCGCGGTGGTCGGGGGAGGCCTGGGGACAGGGCTCTTGCTGAGAAGCCGTCGGGGGGGACAAAGGGCGCCTAGTGCAGGAGGTGACGTTGGCCAAGTCCCTTCTTCTCTCTGGGCCTTGGTTTCCCCCCCTGGGAGAGGAAGGGTGGGATCCATGAATGCCAAGCCCTGGGAGGCCGCAACTGGGTGAGTGGGTCACTGGTGCCACGCTGAGCGCCAGTCCCCCGCTCCCTCTGCCCCACCACGCTCCAGGGTGCCCAGCTCACACCCAGGGAGGTGCTGGGCTGTGAATGTCATTGGGTCATCTCCAGGGACCGGAGGGCTCATTGTCTGGGGGTGGAGGACCCCAGGAGACTTCCGGCCTGGCCAGCCGGGGCAGGTGTGGGAGGAACGCTAGCCCTGCCCACTTGCCCATTTTCACCTTGTCCCTGAGGGGACCAGAGCCCAGAAAACCCGAGACACCGGCCCTGGGCCGTGAGGGCTCTTTGGTGACATCTGGTCTTCTGGGAGGTGAGAATTTTTTAAAGTTGAAATGAAATAACAGAAGTAAGACCTAAATTCATGACGTACTTTCATTGCTAGAAGGCACATTGGCCTGCCCACCCTGGAGGGGTTGAATAGTCCCCCGCCCCCCCAAATTCAGGTCTACCCAGAACCTCAGAATAAGACCTATTTGACATAAGGGTTTTTGCAGATGAATTAGAGTAAGGACCACACTGGAGTGGGTGGGTCCTAAATCCAATGATAGTGTCCTCGTAAGAGAAAGGAGAGGGGTCCCGGCCGGCGTGCTCAGTGGTTGTGTGTTGACCTAGGAACCAGGAAGTCATGGTTTGATTCCCAGTCGGGGCACATGCCCGGGTTTGGGGGCTTGATCCC
>NW_005871757.1:73464-96121 GCF_000147115.1 Myotis lucifugus | reverse complement strand
GGCGTGCAGGAGGCAGCTGATCAATGATTTTCTCTCATCATTGATGTTTCTATCTCTCTTTCTCCCTCTCCCTTCCTCTCTGAAATCAATAAAAATATATTTTAAAAAAAGTGAAGGGAGAGGCAGATGTGAAGATGGAGACACAAGAAAAGCCACGTGACACAGAGGCAGTGACGGAGCGACGAGGCCACAAGGGTGGCGGGACTCACCAGAAGCTGGAAGAGGCAGGGAGGGTTCCTCCCACAGCCATCGGAGGAAGCGCGGCCCCGCTGACACCTTGATTCTGGACTTCAGCCTCCAAAACTGTGAGAGTAAATGTCTGTTGCTTTAAGCCCCCCAGTTTGTGGTTGGTTACCAGCAGCCACAGGAAGCCAACACCCCCTCCCCCCACCCCAGCCTCCTCTGTGCACTTACAGCCCCTGCTCTACCCACTGTGTGGTCGTGGCCTGTTGATTAGTAGCCGCTGGGCTGGGAGCTCCATGCAGGCATCGTCAGCAGGGCAGCCGGTGGTGAAGTGTCTGCAGCGAGGACAGGGTCTGTGTGCACACAGGGCCCTGGGGGTGCTTTCGGAGCTGATGATCCTCACCCGGCCTGTGCACCCGGAGTGTACACTTGGGGGGCCTGGGGTGCAGGCAGGCCTCTGTGTGTTTGGGCAGGCCTGTACGAGGTGTGTGTGTGCAAGTCTGTGCACACCTGAATACTGTACACATGTCTGCAGGTTCATGGGGGCGTGTCTCTGTGCATACGAGTGGGTGCACACCCATATACATGCTTCTGTGCGTGACACATGCCTATGCATGCGCTCACGTATTTGCATGAGGGCTGTGTGCATGGGCGTGTCCATGTGTGTGCATGCGCAGGTCCGGGGCAGGCTGCTGTACTGAAAAGACTCCTTGTAGCAGCTGCTACATCAGGTCCCACCATCCCTCATTTGAGAACTAAAAATAGCCATGCCCAGCCCTGTCCCAGCAGGCAGGGGGCCGATGGGCAGCCCCACAGGGCACCCTCGCCAAGCTGCTGACCTCCTCCCTTCTTGGGCCACCGCCCTGCCTGCCCTTCCCTGCCGTGGGCTCCCATGAGCTCATGCAGGCCCTGCTCGGCCAGGGCAGGGAGGGGGTGGGGAAGTGCCAAGGCCCTGCCCACGTCCAGGCCACTGGACACAAGCAAGGCCTGATAAGGTCAAGCATGGAGTGGGGTCCGCCCCCTCCCTGCAGCCAGGGCCAGCCGGGCGGACATGAGTCAGCACAGGGGGCATTGGACAGCCAGGCCTGACCACTGGCTGGTGGCGGGGGCATCTTTCTGGGCAGGGCAGGCACAGGCCAGGAGGAATCACCTGCTGGTGATGGCCAAGCCCTGACCGCGTTCTCCACCTTGAGGGACCTACCTCCCCTTCCGCCCAGAAAGCCCCTCTTGGAGGCCCCTGAGGGCTCCCAGCCCTGGTCTGGCCATACCCTTGGCCTCTGGAGGGTTCTGTCAACCCCGAAGAAGGCACTTCCCACTTTAGCTGCACTGGCCCTGGGCTTCCCTAGCCCCTTCCTCAGGAAGCCCTCGCTGACCGCAGGCTGGCCTGGCCGTCCTCCGAACTTCCCACCCCGTCTCGGCCGCTCATCTGGAAGTCAAGCCTGTTTTCTGTCTCTAGAGCCGGAGCTTCTAAGGGCAGGAAAGTGCGTCTTTTCCATCTCCCTGTCCCATTGCGGCCCCTCACTCCTTCCTTCCCCGTCACAGCAGGTGTCCTTCTGTCCTTCTCCACAGGGGAGCCAAGGCCCTGCCTCATCTGCTGTGTGACTTTAGGCTAATGGCCTAAACTCTCTGGTCTCCAATCAGAGGAATCAATGGGACGCTAATCTCCTCCTGGCGATGCTGTGTGTTGTCTAAGGGGACACCATGAATTCTTGAGGTGCAAATCCCACCTTGGGCAGCATGCACTGGGGGATCCCCAGACACAGGCTCTGTCAGGAGCTGTGCAGCCCCAGCTGGACTGGAGGTTCAGGGCCGGAAAAGCTCCTGGCTGGAACCTAGATGGTCTCTGGACCTGAGGTTGAGCCATGCCCAGAAGGAAACCAGCTGCTGAGCCCAGCTGGGTGGGCAGGAGTGTGAGGGTGTAGCTGGGGCAGCCAGAAACCTGCCACCAGCTCTCAGGAAGGAACCTGAGAAGGAGCCGGTGCCTGGGGTTGGGCCAATGACAGGCCCCAGGCTGTGAATCCTTGGCTGAGACCTAGTGGGGAGCAGGAACACCCTGAGAACCTGCCCCTGAGCTCTGAGCCAGCTTCTACAACTCCTGGTTGTGTGACTCAGTTTCCTCATCTGTGAAATGGGGTTATACCTGCCTCACCTCACAGACTTGTTGTGAGATCGGAGTGGCTGATGTGCAGGGGCCTGGCACACCGCAGGCCATTCGGGGCAGCTCCCCTCCCCCATCAGCTCTGACTCCCCAGCAGCTGCTGGCCCCAGGCCCCAGGCCCCGGGACACTGGCAGATCCCCCTCATGTCCCAGGCCCAGAGAATGAGGGGGGAGAAGGGACAATAAAAGAAACAAACAAAAACTACATATTAGCTGAAGAGCTAATACACCCTCAGGCCCAACAATCAAAATACATAAAAGCATTTTGAAAAGTGAAAAGTTTCCCTCCCACCTGGTTCTCTGGTCCAGTTTTGGAGTCTCTCCGAGACACGGTTGAATATGGACCGACTCTCTCTCTCCCCTTGGGGAAGGCCTGCATCAGGACAGACAGCACTTCCTCCTTCTGTTCCGTGGCTGCGGCCTATGGGGGTTCCAGCATCAATTTAACCAGGCGGTAGATGGGAGGGTTACTTATTTACTAAAGCAGGGAGCCCGGGGTCTGGAACGGGAGACACGGTGGGGGTCTGGGCTCCGCTACACACCACCCGGGAGGCTGGCACATCTGGCTTCTCTTTGCCTGTTTTCTCACCGGGAAGATGGTGGCCGCATCCCCAAGGAGATAATGTTGCCAACGGTGGCCGAGGGGCTGTATCCTGGTCGTGGATGTGTTTCACTCCCCCAGTTTTCCCAACATCTGGAGATTTCACATTGAAATTCAGGTTTCTGGTTGCTCTTGAAAAATCAAAAGTCTCACAACAGCTGCTGGAGGCCTTTGGATGGGGCAAGGGCGCTCCGCCTGACCGCAGGCCCCGCCCCTCCCCATTGCTCACTTGCATTCATTCCTCCACAGGAGGGTCTTTGACACTAGGGTTCGAGTTACACAAACCTAATGGGGACTTTGTGAACTGCCCACAGGCCCAGCCTCACCCTCTGATGTGCCTGGGGCTCGGTAGAGGGAGCCACAGCTGACCCAGGCCTGGGGAACCGCTCCTGAGCAAGAGGCTCCAGAGTGTCTCCCCGAGCAGGAGGGAAGCGGAAGTGCCGGCACCATTTCCGGGACACGCTCTGGGCTGCGAGCCAGGCGGCTGCGTCTTGGGAAGCTGCTGCTGAGGCTTCTTCTCGGCTGGAGCCGGAAGCTGGGCTGCAGGCACCTGGAGTTCCCATCTCCTGGTCCCCAGGATGCAGATTCCTGTGCACGACCCCCCACGCCTTCCTCTTCCCCACCTACATTTGGCAGCCACATCCTGCCTTCAGGGCTGGGCCAGGCCTGAAGGGAGGCAGGGATGCGGGTGGAGTCCGGGGGGACCTCAGGAGCATCCTCTCTCAGGGGTGTTTGAAACCTCTTCTTGGCCCCAGGGTGCCTTGGAACACAGTTTGAAAACCATTGCCAGAGCCCTTGAGACAGATGGGAAAACAGAGGCCTGGAGTTGGGAACGGTGGGAGAGTCAGCCCCTGGGGCCCCTGCAGCCAGCCCCCCAACCCCGTCTACTACGGAGTCTGGCACGTGAAACACAGCTCAGGGTGCCCCCAGCCCGCCTCCCCTGGACATGCTGTCCTGGCTGCCCCCACCCTGCTCTCCTTTGCCCAGAAGGCCAAGGAGGCATGGGGGTCCTATCATTTCCCGTGTCGGACACCCCACTTCTCTAACCTCACTTCGCCTTACCTCACAGGGTTGTTGTAAAGAACAAAAGAGATGATAATGCCAATCACAGGAACTCCATCCGAGCTGCTGCCACTCGCTGGGCTCTAACTAGACCCCCAGCGGGAGGCTGGGAGCATCTCATTTGTTAACACAGATGTATTGACAGATAATTTACAAACCGTAGAGCTCACTCATTACAGTGTCTGGTTCAGTGGTCTTTGGTGAGTTTACAGAGTTGTACCCCCATCCTCACAATCTAATTTTAGATCGCCCCCAAAAGAGTCCCAGTGCCACCAGCAGTCACTCCATCCCCCTGCTCCAGCCCATGGGACCACCACCCTCCTCTCCCTGGCTTGCCTGTTCTGAACATTTTATATAAATGGAATCATACAATAGGTGTCTTCTTTGACTTAGCAAAATGCTGTAGCATGTATCATCCTTTTATTTACTTATTTTTTTAATCCTCACCTGAGGATATGTTTATTGATTTTAGAGAGAGAAGAAGGGAGAGAAAGATACATCAATGTGAGAGAGAAACATTGGTTGATTGCCTCCTGTATGTGCCCTGACGAGGGATCGAACCCACAACCTTTTGGTGTATGGGACAACGGTCCAACTGAGCCACTTGGTCAGGGCACACTTTACTCTTTTTAGGGTTGACTGTCACTTCATCGTATGGACAGACCACATTTGGTTTATCCACTCGTCCATGGACAGGCCTTGGGGGTGTTTCCACTTTTTGGCTGTTATGAGGAAAACTGCTCTGAACATTCCCGTACAAGCCCTGTGTGGACACAAGTTTTCATTTCTCTCGGGTATAGACTGAGGTGGGGAACTACCGGTCACCTGGTAAGTCTATATTTAACATTTTGGGGAACGGTTCAACTGTTTCCAACACGGTTGAATCATTTTACATGCCCTCCAGCAAGGCATGCGGATTTCGATTCCTCCACACCCTGCCAACACTTGTTACTATTTGTCTTTATGACTAGAGCGATCCCAGTGGGTGTGAACTGGGATTTCATCATGGTTTTGATTTTGATTTCCCCACCCACTGATCATGTTGATCCTCTCCTCATGTGCTTATTAGCCATTAGATCGTCTTGGAAAAAATGTCTATTCAAATGGCAGTAACTCATCCAGTTCTCACAACATCATGAGGTTTGTACTATCATCAGCTCCACCAATGGCGATGAGAAAGCTGAGGTTCAGAGAAGCTAATGAGAGATGGCAGGGGCAGGGCTGGCGAGCTCTGGGTATAAACTTAGGTGGGGAATTACTGGGTCATCCTGTAATTCCCCGGATGGCACTGTATCTGAGGAGGAAGGGCCCCATGCATTACACAATCGTGGGAGTGGAGGGTGTGGGTGAGTGTGTGGTGGGGGGACAGGAGGTATGGGGAGTCCCATCCCCACCCCCGGAACTGCAGACTGGAAGATCTGAACTCTTGGTCTTATTTCTGTCTGCCTCAGTTTCCCCATCTACCCATGCCTTTAATCTATATATATATATTATTGATTTCAGAGAGGAAGGGAGAGGGAGAGAGAGATAGAAACATCAATGATGAGAGGGAATCATTGATTGGCTGCTTTCTGCATGCCCACTACGGGGGATCGAGCCCACAACCTGGGCATATACTCAGACCAGGAATTGAACCGTGACCTCCTGGTTCATAGGTCAACACTCAACCACTGAGCCGCAACAGCTGGGCATCTGCCAATGCCTTCATTCTGCTGTGAGGGTCGGATTTGGTGCTGCAAGTGGGTTCACTGAAGGCAAGGTGAGGGCTTGGCCGTTCCAGGCTCCTGGGTCTCCCCCTCAGTCGCTGGCCTGCGGGGCTGGCTGTGGGCGGGGTCTCTGTCTGGGACTCGGCCAACCTGCACTCTCTCGGGCACCAGATGCTGGGAGGTGCGGGGCCTGCAGGGGGACCTTGCTCAGGCGGGCAGAGAGCAGGTGGGCAGTGCCTGGGCGCTGGTCTGCGGGAAGCAGCACATTGGTCCCTGGATGAGCACGTCCCCCCCACTGTCCACCTGCTGCTTCCACCTGGGAGCGGGGGTGCGGCTGGAAGCTACCAAGGGGGCAGGGCGGGGGCAGGCTGAAAAGGAAGCTAGGTTGAGAGCCCTCCTCTGGTAAGAAACCGAGCAGATTGACTCATTCATTCATTCAATCCATTCACTCATTCATCCATTCCCTCATTTACACTGTTCATTCGTCAGTCATCCATCCAGCCCTGGGTGCTGCCCCCCTACAGCCCGGGCCTTCCTGATGCCAGCGCTGACCACAGCGTGGCCATCACCTCAGGAAACTTGCTGGAGGGGCGGACACAGCGAGCCTGGGCCCAGTGCTGAGAGCTGAGTACACTCACCCCTGCCCTCACGGAGCTCCCAGGAGAGCAAGAGAGAGAGAGAGGGGAGAGAGCCATAGCACAGGGCCAGGCCGCAGGGGGTTTGTGAGGGGCTGGGCGCTGTCCTAAGGCCCTCGAGCAAGTTCAATCACTTCATTCCCTGGGCAGCACACATGGGAGTGAGTATTGTCTCCATTACAGATGGGGAAACTGAGGCTCAGGACTGTGTTGAGCTGCCCCTGTGAGTTAGGGCAGAGCGAGGGCAGAACCTGGTGTCCCGCTCCCAGCTCTGGGCTCCTCCCCAGCCCATGTGCCCCTTCCTCTCAGTGCCGCACCCCACCCTCTAGAATTCGGACCTGGGGCTCTGTGTGAGGACGGCTGTCTGGTGTGCTGAGCCAGGGCATCTGGGTTCGAGCCCTCACTCCACCATCAAGGTGCTGAGTGACACCCCCCCCTCCCGCCCCCCAACCTCTCTGGTTCCAGCTCCTTCCCTAGTCAGCCAGAGGGCTGGGCCGCTGCTCAGGGCTCCTTGGTGGGGGCTGTGCCCCGGGGCGGCTCAGGGTGTTTCCTGGGGGAGGTGTGGGTGGCACCAGGCTTAGGGAGGGCGGCGACAGCCTACGGGTCACTTTCCTGGGGACACTGGAGACCGACCCCCCTCCCCACCAGCTCTGGCCCCACTTATCATCTGTCCGTCTCGGCGGCTCTTCCGAGCGGCTCCTCAGGTTTCAGCCTGGAGTCTGTGCTGGTGGGACCGTGGGAGACCCGGGGGCCGGTGGGTGGCCCGCGGCGGGTAGGGCTCCGGCACCCTGTCTCCCCGGGTTATCTCTGGTCTGGGACAAGCTGGGAACGTGAGAAGCTGCGTTATCTCCTCTACTTCCCTCCGGAGATAGAGCTGCCTCAAAGCCCTCTTGTTCTGACCCCCTCATACCCACTGGCCCCCGGGAAATGGGGGGGGCACTACTGCATCGCCGAGGCCTCAGGGGGAGACAGAAATGAGTCTGCGTGGACCAAGCGTGGTGCAGGAGTAAGGGGCCCTCAAGCATTTTCAAGTCCCCTCTTCACTCACTCAGCACAGACTCACTGAGCACCTACTATGTGCCAGAGCCAGGGAGAGAGTTACAGTAGTTCACACCCTGCGTGGCCCAGGCACTGGCCAGTCAGGTGGCCTGGAAGCAGGTCCAGAGACGCCCCTGTTGGGACAGGCTGTGGTGTTACTGACTTGGGAGGGCCTGGGAGCTCTGGGGGAGGTGCTGGCAGCGTGGGGGGCGGGCATTAGGAGGCCTGGAGCAGAGGTTAGGTACCAGTTGCTCGTGCTGTATTTCAAGATTTTAGCAACCTGCAAGGCCTCCTGGTGACTCCCAGCCAACGGTGTCATGGTGGGGAGCCTGGGGGGCAGAGACACCTGGGTGGGAACTGCCACCCACCTGCCTCCTGGGTCTCCCACATCCCCTAGCACTGGGCGGGGGGGGGGGGGGCAGGTGTGTGTGTGTGGTCTCGGTTTCTTATCTGTAAAATGGGCCTGGGAGCGGCTGTTCTGCACAGGCGGTTGAGAGGAGCCAGCCCCTCTGTGCCCAGGGCTGAGGCTGTGCTGGCCTAACAAGGGGGCCCTGGTGAGACTGCTGCGATTTGACCTCTTTGGACTACAATGGCCATTTCCTGTGCTCAGGTCTCCCAGGCCTCGTCCTAGGCACCGGGGACACAGCAGCAGGGGAGGTGGGCAGGCCCTGCTCTCCGAGGTCAGGTCCACGGGCAGACAGGTAATCAGGGGTGTGAGGTGGCTGGTGGGTCCGAGGAAGGTGTGGCAGACAGAGTAACAGCCCCCAAGGATGGCTGTGTCCTAACTGCTGGAATCTGTGACTATGTCATTTTCTTTGTTTTAAACTTTTATTTTATTATTATTATTATTTTAAAAATATTTCTTTATTGATTTCAGAGAGGAAGGGAGAAGGAGAGAGAGATAGAAACATCAACGATGAGAGAGAATCATTGATCGGCTGCCTCCTGCACAACCCCTACTGGGGATCCAGCCCACAACCTGGGCATGTGCCCTTGACTCAAATCAAACCCGGGACCCTTCAGTCTGCAGGCTGATGCTCTACCCACTGAGCAAAACCAGCTAGGGCTGTGACTATGTCATTTTACTGACAAAAGAGACTTTGCAGATGTGACTAAGTTAAGGACTTTGAGATGAGAGATTAGCCTGGATTATCCATGTTGACCCAGTATAATCACCAGGGTCTTTATAAGAGACAACAAACTGCCCAGCCAGTGTGGCTCAGTGGTTCAGCATCGACCCAGGAACTAAGCAATCACTGGTTCGGCTCCCGATCAGGGGCTCCATTCCCAGTAGGGGCCGTGGAGGAGGCAGCTGATGATCGATGACGTTTCTATTTCTCTATCCCCCTCTCTCTTTCTCTCAAAAAAAAAAAAATCAATAAAAACATATATATTAAAAAAGTAATAAACATTTTTTAAAAAAGAGGTGATAAACTGAACTGTACATTTAAAAATGACAAATGTTCTGTTAGATATATTTTACTGTAAGTTTAGAAATTTAATAATATAACAAACCCAAAGCATTGAATTGTACTGGGAAGTGTGTGCTTTAAAGGTATGGTGTGTGAATTATATTTCAATAAAGCTGTTTTAAAAACACCAAATGGAGGGACACTTCACAAACTACCCGAGCGGCACTCCTCAACAGTGGCCACGGCGGGGAAGAGTGAGGAAGAGCACAGATGGAAGGAACGAAGGGGGTGGCGACCAGTGCCACGCGGGGTCCGGACGGATCCTGGAACAGGGGAAGGACCCGGGTAGCAGAGCTGGGGACCCTGAGTGGAGGCTGTGGTTCACAGGGTATATCAGTGTCATGTGTTCACTAGGCAGCACAGTTATGTTAGGTGTTCACATGAGGGGAATTGGGGTGACGAGGCCACGGGACCCTGAGTTATCTCGATAACTTCTCCAAAGCTAAGGTGAGTTCTAAATAAAAAGTAAAAGAAGAAAAAAAAATAGAGGGAGGGGAGAGGGTCGAAGCCAGGGAGGAGCTGTGACGACAGAAGCAGAGATCAGCCACGGCGTCGCTGGCTTCAGAGACGGAACCAGCCCAGGAATGCAGGGGCCTCTGGAAGCCGGAAAAGGCCAGGAAACCGATCGTCCCCTGAGCCTCCAGGAGGAACACCGCCCTGCCCACATCTGGACCTCCGAAGCTGTAAGATCTCCAAAAACTGTGTTGTTGAAGTCACTACGTTTATGGCCGTTTGTTACAGCAGCCACAGGAAGCTCATACGGAAGGTGAGGAGGTTCTAATGATGATGGGCACGCTGGGGCCGGGCGTGCCGCAAGCACTTCACCTCTGTTAACTCAGTGAACCTTCAGACACCCCTCTGCAGAGGCACAACTCTTCTTCCATCTTACAGATGAGAAGACAAAGGCACAGAGACATGAAGCAACCTGCCCAAGGCCACAGAGCAGGAAGCAGTGGAGTGAGATTCTCAAGGGTGGTTGTGGCTGCCCTCGCTGCCCGACTTCACCTGCGTGTGAATTCTGATCCCGCCCACTCGGTTAGGCCCTTTACAGAAAGAACTGGGTTAATACCACTACCTCCCTCTGGGGTAGATGCTCTTGTCGTTCCCCAATTCACGGGTGGGGAAACCGAGGCTCGGTGAGAGGCCCCTGTCACAGGAACACGGCTGAGGAGTGACCCCCAGTGATGCCACGGCCTCCAGCCCCATCTCCACATCCCCTGTGCTCCCGAATGGTCATGGCATCCTCATCAGATGGCCCACACCCCTGCACGCCGGCTGAGGGACATCCCGCACCATTGTTCAGGCCAGGAAGCCACCCCCTCCCTCCAGGGCCAGGGCCGGCGGTCTCTGGGGGGAAGGTTCCTTCCCCGAGAGGTGAATGCTCAAGGAGCAGGCCCTGGAGGGCCAGGGACAGAAGGCACACGTTGGCCCTTTAAGGGCAGGGGCCAGGGTGGGGGCTGCTCACCCATGGGTCCCTGGGTCTCTTCTTATCAGAAACTCCTTCCGGGTGCGGACCCGGACCCAGGACCCAGGACCCAGGACCAGGGCCAGGGCAGCTGGCGACAGTGACTAGAGTGGGGTAAAGGGCTCTTGTTCAGGCCTGGCCTCCTTCCTGTCTGGACTCAGTTTCCTCAGCTGTAAAGTGGGGGAGTGGGGCTGGGGCTCTCTAATACCCCTCTGCCCCCGTGAACCTATGACCCCGTGGGTGCTCCCTGTTCATTCATAACAGGGTGAGTGCTTCCTGGGGCGTCCGCGCCAGGCCTGCTCCAGCTACGTCTCCCAGTGACTGGGAGCGAAGCACGCCATCATCCGTGTGAGAGGTGAGGAAACGCACAGAGAGGTTAAGGAATTTGGTGAGCGAACGCTGAGGCTGGGATAGCACCAGGATTCAAGGCCCCCAGCCGCACCCACCGTCCTGTGTCACTGTTCCCGCTCCCTTTCTCTCCTAACCCGCACAGAGCTGAGGCAGGGGTCGGGGTTGGGGAGTGAGGTTCTCCCATGGGGTGGCTTGTGGGAACTTGAGGATGTGGGTGTTGCTGATGGTCCAGTCCCTCTCACCCGGCCAGGCCCCATGGACCAGGGATCGGGGGCCAGCTGTAAACCTTCCCTTGGGGGAGGGCTTCTCGGAGGAGGAGGCCTATCATCTAAGCAAGAGTAAGCATTAAGCAGGTAAAGGAAGAGGGAGAGGGCATTCTGAGCAGAGGGCGCTCCAGGCTCAAGGAGATGGGAGATCTCCGTTCTGACTTCACTTCCAGCTCCGGGTTCATTTCTCAGTGCTGCTTCGGGGGCCTGTGCCGTCCCGGGGGCTCCGCGGAGCCTCCTGTGGCCCAGGCAGGGCTGTCTGCCCACCTGTGGGACCCCTGGTCCCTGACGGCTTCCATGGTGTACCATCCGCCAGATGCCGGAGCCCGACTGCCCAGTCCCAACCCGGCCTCTGTCCTTACAGGCCCATCACCTGGCCCTCGAGACTTCACCTTCTCGTTACTTATCACAGTGTTACTATCGTGATTGTTCTTATTACTGAGCCCCTCCGGCCCCGCTCACATTAAGAAAGGCCCATGGACTGATGCGTGTGGGAGGGATGGCCACAGGGTCGAGGTGGCCAGGCAGGGCCTGCGCAGTGGGGATGCCTCTGCAGAGGATTGGTTCCCAGGGACCATCTGAGAATCAGGCCCAGCGTGGCCAGGTGTGCAGTGTCCAGGAGATGCATAAACCCAGCCTCCTTTGAAATCTCCCAATGTTTAAGGAAAGGCCAACTTTTAGAAAATAATTTGGGGTCAAGAAAACTGGTCAGGACTCTGGTCCAGGGGCAGCCTTTGGCCTCTGATATGGAACAGGATTAGAATATGGCTTTTGAAGGCCCATGGCCCTGATATGCAAATGATCATAGTGATGCAAATGAGCATCCTGATGCAAATGAGCATCCTGATGCAAATGAGCATCTTGATTTGCATATAGACAAATGCAAAGGCAGGTGCAAATGCACCTGCTCTCTTTCCTGTTTACTCCTTCCCTCCAGCCTTTGGGATAGAAATACCTGGAGGGCAAGGGGTTTGTCTGTTTTGTTCACTGCAGCATCTCCAGGGCCTAGACACACAGTAGGTGCACCATATCCTTTGAATAAATGAATGAATGAGTGAGTGAGTAGAGGGACACGTGGTGATGGAGAGAGGTGAAGTGCAGAGGAAGGGTCTCAGGCATGACTGAGGGACAGTTCATGGCACCTCTTGGGCCTCTCCTTGCTCATCTGTAGAATGGCCCGGGTCCTTCAGAAAACAGTCTGAGCGCAGCAGAAACGCATATGACTCACGGACCGAGTGATTCCATCCCAGCCATGGAGCCACCCCTATACATGGAAAAGGAAAGCTTTCCATACAAAGATCTACCAAAATATATTATTTATAACATCAAAAAAGTGGAACTAACTAAGATGTGCAACAATAAGGAAACGGCTAAATAAACTATGGAACTTCCACTTCACAAAACACCAGGCATCCACTAAAAACGAGACTCAGAGAAGAGGAAAAGAATCGGGGTTACGGAGAGTGAATTATGGAAATGTGCCGTGATAGAATGGCAAGTCAAAAGGCAGGATACCACCATTTTGTTTTCTCTTTTAATACACAGTATGATCTCAGCCATGTTTTTAAAAAAGTCCCCAAACAAAACACTATGGAAGGAAATACATCAAACCTGAACAATGATTGTCTCTGGGCGGTGAGGCTGTGGGTGGTGATTTTTCTTCCTTATTTTGACTTTTCTGCATTTTTCAGACTTTCATAAGTGGACATGTATTGTTGCTTTGATGGTAAAGCCATGAAAAAAAAAAGAAGAAATAAAAACTGGGATTGGGGAGTGGGAGTGGGTGCTGGTCTGAGATTTGCCTAGTCTCCCAGAAGGAAGGTCAAAGTCACCTCCGGGTGTCAGGAAAGGTTCTGGGTTCTGGGTTTGGGGCTGGCCACCCGAGTGTCAGACTCGGGGCTGCCTGTGAGACCCTGTGGGCGTCAGTGGCATCACCCGTCGAACAGGCCTGGCCCCCCGTTTCACAGGGGGTGGTGAGGACAGGACCGGAACTCGGCTTTATAAGGCTGTGGGGACTCCCAGTGAAGTGAATGGTTGTTTACTAGCCGTTCCTGGGAAGGCCAGCTGCGCATCAGACGCCTCAGGAAGATGTCAGCATCCTTGTCAGCCAGCCCCGGGGGTGTTTTTGGCCCCCGGAGGTGCAGGTGTCCCTGACTCATGTTGGAAAGTAGAATCAGGGTGATTTCCAGGAGCACATCACCGTGTGGGGGTAGAGTCCCGCGTCCCAGCGAGTCACTCACCTTCCTGTGTCAGCTGCCCTGGGCCACCGGCTCTGGGCACAGAGCTCACTCAGATTCCTAACCTCTCTGTCTAAAGCGAGGACATCTCATCCAGACCCTCCAGGCAGGGGCCCCAGAACCTGAGAGGCAACTTTACACGCTGGGGTCTCCGGAACCTTCCACGTTGGCCTGTGACCTCGGTCCTAGTCCATCGTTCCCTGGGAGGTGTGGGGTGGGGGCCGTTTCCCGGTGGGGCTCTAGAAGCTCAGTCTGCCATGGTGGGGTTACCCTCAGTTCCTCTCAAAAAGTGACCATCTGTCACTATATATATATATATTTCAGAGAGGAAGGGAGAGGGAGAGAGAGAAACATCAATGATGAGGGAGAATCATTGACTGGCTGCCTCCTGCACGCCCTCATTGGGGATCGAAGCCGCATGTGCCCTGACCGGGAATTGAACTGTGACCTACTGGTTCATAGGTCGACGCTCAATCACTGACCCCTCTGAGGGTCCAGCAGTTCGGAAAAGGGTGGGGGCTGCTTCAGGGGGGCCGTGTGTACCAGCAGCCTGCGCACGCCCAGCCTGGGGTGAGAGTCGCCCGTCCCTGGCGCCACCAGCAGCCTCAGAGTCTCAGTCTGGGACACTCCCAGCCTCCTGCCTGACACGCAGTAGAGGTGTCTGCACAAACCCCTCATCCGTGCCGGCACAGCTCAAGGACCTCCGACCTCATCGTGGTCTAATTAACCACGTGGTTAGTGCTGGGCCAGGGCTGCCAGGGCTGGGCTTTCTGCAGGGGCCGCCGCAGGGAGCCATTCTGGGGGACCAGCCCGGCGCTCCTCAGCACTCACAGGTGGTGGAGAGGAGCCCAGAGAGGTTAAGAGACGGGGCCCAAGGTCACAGAGCCAGCAGGGGGTTCGGGCCGGGGTGGGCAGCCAGGCTGTCTGGCTCGAGTCCACGTTGTGACTGCGATGCGCTGCGATCGGGCAGCCTCTGCCAGCTGCCGTTTTGGCAACGAGGAGCAGCTCAGCACAGGTCAGGGCTCCCAAGGTCACACAGCAAGTGAGGCCGAGCCCAGACCTGCTCCAGACCCCGGATCTGGGGAGCGGGCTCTTTGGACGTGAATGCAGGTTTGTCCGGCAGAGTCATCCCTGGCGTCTGTGCCCAGCACATGCTCAGGACACACGCGTGGATAATGGACCGGTTGGCCCGGAACCGCGCCCTGTTCACTCATTCGTTTATTCATTCATCCTGTTAGGCACTAAGATTTTTCTTGCTGCCAAGCCCTATGCCTGGCCCTGGGGGTACAGAGATGAGCAAGGCACATCTTTCGCTCACAACCCAGGGACTTCTGGGAGGAGGTAACAGCTGAGGTTTGGTCAGAGGGAGGAGGGAGAAAGGGCGTTCTGGGCCTAGGGAATGGCTGATGCATTTGGGGAACCCCATGGATTCTGGGAGGCTTGGTTAGAGAGGAGAGGAGGCTGTCAGGGTCTGGCACCACCAGGGCCAGTCAGGGGGGGGGGGGGTGATGGACGGGAAGGCAGACGGAAAGTACATGAAGGGAGTCAGCCACAGGCTGAGGGTCAGCTGCTCCCCGCCGTCCACTCTGGAGGGCTGAGGGAGGGGACGCCTTTGAGAAAAGGATGCGGTTGCTGCCTTCCTGGGGCGCAGCTGGAAGGGGAAGTGGGGCTGAGGGCTGGGTGGGGCGGAGGTCACAAGGCAGGAGCTGGCGTGGCAGAGCAGCACCCCAGCTCAGGTCAGGGTGCTGGTCCCTCGGAGGCCGGAAGGGGGAGAGGGAAGTGGACCCAGCAACCAGCTGCTCTGACCTCATCTCCCACCACTCACTTCCCCACTCACTTCCCACTGTCCTCGTCCCTGGTTCTCCCAGGCATCCGGCTCATTCCCACCTCAGTGCCTTTGCACCTGTTGCCTCCTCGGCCTCACAGGGCCTCTCCGGTGGGCTGGCTGGGCTTCTTTTCATCATGCACCTCTTCAAATGTCACTCCCCAGAGAAGTCTCCCTCTCCCTCTAATTGCACCCCCCCATCCCCATCCGTCTTCCCTACCCCCAACATTCGTCATTGCCATCGTGCCTGCCTGCCATTTCATGTCCCCTGCTCCTCCTCAGTGCCTGTCCCCTCCAGGGCATAAGCTCCCTGGGGACAGAGGCTTGGTTTACCCCGTTCGCCACTGAATCCCCAGCTCCAAGCACAGTGTCTGGCACACAGCGGCCCCACACAGCACAGCGCTGAGCCCTGGACGTGTGCCAGGCACCGTCCTGTGGGCAGTAACTCACTTCATTCTGATCCGAGGTGACGGGGCCAGACTGCAGGGTGGCGGGCAGGAGCGGGGAGGCCAGTCAGGAGCGACCGCATTTGTCCGGACAAGAGATGATGGCGGCCCAGGTAAGGGAGGTGGGTGGAGATGTGAGAAGCAGTTGGATTCTGGATTATTTTTGATCATCGGCCAGACAGGATTCGCAATGGGTTGGGTTCCAATGAACTCCTTCTGTGTAACAAACCAACTCAAACTTAGTACAGTGGGGCCTTGACTTACCTGTTTAATTCATTCCTAGACCGAGCTCGTTAAGGAGCTCGTTAACTCAAATTACTCTATCAACTCAATGCAAAAAATCGGCCGAGAGACAGCTGGTATCTCAAAAAACTCATTAGTCAGGACACTCGTGAGTCAAGGCCCCACTGTAGCTTCTAACAATAAGAATACTTTTTCTGTTTCTCCTCGTTCCTGTGGGTCAGGAGTTTGGGATGAGCTTAGCGGGGTTGCAGCCGGTGGCTGGAGCTGGAGCAGCAGGTGGGAGCAGTGCGTCTCTCTCCCCTCCTGCACTCCTCCTTGGGGCCTCTCCTGTGGCCGGTCCCCCGTGGGCTGGTTGGGCTTCCTCACAACATGGCGGCCCAGAGCCGCAGAGGCCAGTGTCCCAGGAGAACCACGCAGAAGCTACATTGCATTTTGGGACCTAGCTCAAAATCCAAAACATTGCTTCTGCAAGTGCAAGTCTACCCAGATTCAAGGGGCGGAAATACGGGAGGAACACCAGCGTCCCACTATAAGACTGAGTGGGATGAAAAATATGGCTGTGGTTCTCTCTGGGAAATGCAACCTGTCGCAGATTGGAAAAGCCAATTTGAGTGCTGTCACTGCAAATTGCTCAGCCCCCTCACGCCCCCGTTTCCTCGTTTGTAAGAGAGCAGATACCAGCTCTGTTCTAAGGTGGGGGTTGCAGACGGGGACAGGCTCCGTGAACTGGAGCTTCCGCTCCCCGCTTCCCACCAACCGTGGGCCGCTACACCGTGCAGCCCGGAGAGGTCTCCTCCACAGAGAAGACGCAAACAGGCGCGGAGTGGCCGTGCCTCCAGGGGCCCGCGCCTCGGCTGCCCTCCTCCTCCTGTGTGTACACGTGTGTATGTCCCTGTGGCCATGAGTGTGCACAGGTGTGCTTGCGTGTGCACACCCATGAGCTCATGTGCTGTGAGCACATCTCTCTCCCAACCGAGCCGTGAGGGGCCTCTTGGCCGCCAGCCAGCCGCTCCGTCAGGAAACCTGGCCGCATCCTCCAGGGCCAGATGCTCACCTGGGCCTGAGGCTCTTCTCTCAAACCCAGTGCTCAGGTGCCCCTCACCTTTCCTGAGCCAGGCCTGTCACCGTCGCTCCATCCCTGTGGGCCCTTCGTCCTCCTGGTCCTCCTCCCCCGGCCCCAGCGGCTGCCTGAGTGACCTCCTCAGATGCAGGCGTGGGATTCTAGAAAGGGCAGCACCACAGCATCAGAAGGCAGGCCAGCGGCTGCCAGGGGAAGGGGCGGGGCACGGAGGGACTTTTAGGGCGACCGAAAGGTTACACGTCCTGACCCAGGCGGAGGTTACACGCCTATTTGCATTGAGGTTTGACACCTTGATGAGATGACAGCAGCAGCAAAACCTGCCCAGGCTCCTCAGCCATCCAAGTGCTCGTTGAGCACCTACTGTGTGCCTGGCGCCGTTCTAGGCGCAGTTGACAAAATCCCCATCCCGTGGGGGCGGTGGGAGCCCGCAGACGCAATGACTACGGGAACGTGACAGGCAGGATGCTCTGCAGAGAGCCATGAGCAGGAGACAGGAGAGACCAAGTTCACCCCAAGCTTTTCAGGGGCATGTTTCCTCCCAGGGGTGCCCCTCTGAGGTGGGTCCCCAGCACCCCGAAGCCGGGCCCGGCCCCGGGAGAGGGGGCCTGCTGCTTCCTGTCCCAGCAGGAGGAGGTGACAGTGGAGACGACACGTGGACACACCTGTGCTCCCACCCCAATGTCAGGGAGAGGGGACTCAAGCCGGCTCGGGTCCTTGTGAACGAGGCCTGGGAACAGAACACATCCTCGGGCACCAGGGCACGCGCACAACACTAGGCTCTGGTCCAAGTGCAAGTCCATACCCCAATCTGGGTGCGCGTCTCTTTCACGCCCATTCTATGGCCTCCGCGCTCGCTGGGAGCACAGCCTGTGGGCACAGACACATACAGACTGGCGCACACGCACGTGCACATGCCCGCCTCGGCCTGCGGCACACACAGTAGGAGCTGATGCTTACTGAGCACCTGCTCTGTACGCACGTGTCTCAGTCTCGCCACCAGCCCTATGAGGCAGGCACCCTCAGGATCCCAGGTTACAAATGGGGAAACAGAGGTGCTGAGGGGGTGGTGCCCACAGTCTGAGCCTGGCCGTGGAGAGCCAGGATCTGCAGCCAGCTGTCCGGCTCTGGAGTCTGGTGTCGGTGGCCGTCCATGGGCACCACCGTGTGTCGGGGACACCCCTTTCCAGGGTCTCCTGCCACCCAGAGGCTCTGTGCCACACACGTGCACAGCACGTCTCCCACCCTGAGAGGGGAGCGGGTGGGCCCGCTGTCCCCCATTATAGAAGAGGAGATTAATGGAGAAAGGGGGGCATGGGTCTTGCTCGAGGTCATGCCAAGTTGATAGCAGAACCGGGCTAAACTCACAGCCCTCACTCGCCCGCCCCTTTGGGAGAGTTGAGCCCCTGGTCCCACCATGGCCCTCCGCTGCACACACCCCCTTTTCCCCCCTTTCTGGAGAGCCGTGCGTGGAGAAGCGGGAGTGGGCAGCAGCGCATCATGGGCGCTGGGCAGGCGGGAGCCTCCCCGAGGGGTCCTGGTGCTCAGCCTGGTCCTGGGAGCCTGTGGGGTGAAGGGTGCGTGAGTCTGCGGGGCCAGGTGTCCTGGGTCCTGAAACCGCTCCTGGGACTGGCACCCATGGGACCCATGTGCCTCCGTCAGCCTGTGGTGGGCGGGTTTGTCCCGGCCCGGGGACAGGGCCCAGGGAGCACTCTAGGAGCAGACGCCCTGAGGGAAAGCGGCCGTGTCCCCTTGGCACCTGTCTGAAGGTGAGGGGTGCTGGCCCAGGAAACGTGGCTCCCAGCCCATCCGCGCTGTCCTCCGCGGGAGGCGGTGCGGCCAGGCATTGTTCTCAGGTTTAAAAATAAAGGCATCTTGGCCTGGGCCCTGCTGGCGGAGGGGAGCGGGGGGGGGCCGTGCCCCAGGCCTGAAGGGCATCTGGCTGCAAACGGAGGCCTCACCCGGCGGCACCACCAGCAGAGCCGGGAGCTTGGGGGGTCCCGGAGAATCACCGGCACCTCAGCTTGTCCTGCCACAAGAGGCAAAGGCTGAGGGTGTCTGGGTGCCGGCTGCCTTCTCACTCCGGTCACTCGAGGCTGCCCCTAACCCTCACCAGAAGCTTCCAACAACTTGGGGCCGCTTCGGGGGACACAAGCTCCCCCCCACCCTCTTTTCCCCACCAGCTGATAATGCTGACAGTAATAGCTACGTCCCAACAGCCCCCGTGCGTGCGTGCGGAAGGCACTGCTATTATTACCATTAGACAAGTGAGAAAATCAAGGCTCAGAGGGGCTTAGCAACTTGCCTCAGGCCACACAGCTGGTCACTGGAGGGGCCAGGGCTCAAACCAGGTCTGTCTGACTCCTGAGTGAGGATCCTCATCAGGAGCCCCTGCCCCTCATCAGTCAGTGCTCCCCTCCCCCTGCTCCTGTCCCAGGCCCTCCCAGGGGCCAGCGGAGGGAAGCTTCCCCTAAGTCAGCGGTTCTCAACCTGTGGGTCGCGACCCCTTTGGCGGTCGAACGACCCTTTCACAGGGGTCGCCTAAGACCATCCTGCATATCAGATATTGACATTATGATTCATAACAGTAGCAACATTACGGTTATGAAGTAGCAACGAAAATAATTTTATGGTTGGGTCACAACATGAGGAACTCTATTTAAAGGGTCAGAAGGTTGAGAACCACTGCAAGTGGTCAGGGATGGGAAAACCGAGTGGGAGTGGGCAGAGGAGGGAGGGAAGCAGCCAGGCCTGTGTGCACTTGTGTGTGTGGGGGGGGGCGGGGAGGGGTGTTACCTCATTAAACCTAGATCAGCCCAAAGCTCTTTTCCTTACCCCCGTCCCCCAGGTCTGGAGGGTTAGTAGGAATCTGCAACATAGAGCACTACCTCCCCCTCCCCCTCCCCCAACAGGGTTCAAGCATAAACCTGGAGGCACTGTGGGTGTGGGCAGCAGGAGGGGCGAGTGTGATGGGGAGCACTGTTGCTAGGGAACTAGCTCCCCCACTTCTGGAAGGATGGTAAGTAGAGAGAGCAAGGCAGTCGTCAGGGCAGCTCTGATGCAGGGTGTCCCCCACCTGAGACGAGGCAGGCAGGCCGCCCCCTCACCCCCAGCCCCACCCCCAGTGGCTCATGGCTGCCAGCCTCCCCATTCCAGACAAGATCTGGTGATCCCCCATCCGCCCCCGAGGCCTCTGCCAAGGTTGGCACACTGGTGCTGGCACCGGAAAGCGACATTCCAGAGGCCCCCCGCAACTCCCTGCCAACCCCAGATTCTTGGCAGAACAGGAGAGCAGGGGCTTCTGGGAGATGCACAGGGCAGGGGCATGGGGGTGAGGGTGGCGGTTGGAGAGGGTTGTGGGAGGGGCCAGAGTCAGGGCACCTGTCCACAGGATGTGGGCGGGGCCCGGCCAGAGGCAGGGCAGACCCCCACGGGTCCCCCAGGGACTGCACACCTCCCGCTGCCCACCGGCACCCCAACAGGAGCCTGGGCAGGGGCCACAGTGCAGACTGCGGAATCGGGGGCTGGGCGAGGGCAGTGCCTCGGACATGGTGTCCTAGAAAAGACACATCCTTTTCAGGTGCAGTTTCTCTTACTACCTGTCAAAGGTTCCCCAGGCCAAGCTCCGCCTCCCTGTGTGACCTTGAGCAAGACACATGCCCTCTCTGGGCCTCAGAGACTCAGGAGAGGACTGAAGCGGGTCAACCTTTTTTTAAATATATTTTTTATCGATTTCAGAGGAGAAGGGAGAGGGAGAGAGAGATAGAAACATCAATGATTAGAGAATCCTGCACGCCCCACACCGGGGATCGAACCTGCCACCTGGGCACATGCCCTGATTGGGAATCGAACTGTGACCTCCTGGTTCATAGGTCGATGCTCAACCACTGCGCCAGGCAGCCAGGCAAGCGGGTCAGTCCTGAAGACGCCCTCTAGCCAGCAGGTGTGAGGTTCCGGTCTCCCTGCAGTCACTTCTCTACTCAGCAGACAGCGGACCTTTTTAAATGTGCACTTGGGCCCTGGCCCCCCTGCTCACTGCCCCGGGGGAGGGGCCGCTCTCACCGGGAATGCTGCCTCCTGACCCCTGGCCCCTGGCCCCTGGGAGTGCTGTCCCAGACTCCCCGCTGCCCCAGGCAGACAAGTCTCTTCTCTCTGGGCGTCTGTCCTTGACCCTCCTCCAGCCTGGATGGCTCGGCCCCACCCAGACCTTCGAATAGTTCTTTCTGGTCATCCAAGAGGCTCAAATGTCACCTCTCAGAGGCCTTCCCTGACCTTCCCTGGACCAGGGCCCTCAGCCCCCCTCCCCCCCAGCTTTTGAGATCTCCCTGATCCGTTTCCTTCAGAACATTTGTCACAACTAAAATGATTGTGGTCACTTATTGTTTACGCGCTGATTGTCCTTCCTGTGGACGGTCCACGCAGGAGGACACCCGGGCGTTGTGCCTAGCGCTGGGCCCGCACGCAGCAGGCCCTCAGCAGGTCGTTTTCAAACGGGTGCCTGTGGGGCTCCGTGATTTTTCCAGCTTGCCCAGGCCCCCGGTCCTTCCACGTGTGCTTTCTCCACGGGTGCCTGATGCCCCCTCCTCCCGCCGTGGCCTCCCCTACCCAGGCTGGTGGCAAAGTTCTTGGGGACTCAGCTGTGGGCCCAGCAGCCAAGGGTCCGGCAGGGCAGGGAGGAGGGAAGATCCTTGACCCCAGTCCCCTTGTCGCCAGTTCCCCAAGAGCAGGAGGGCAGCCTTGGGCCTGGAAACCCCCTGGGCCTGGCTGCTGGGGTGTGATTCCGGGGTGACCTCATCGCCTTGAACGAGGGCAGCAGGGGCAGGAAGTGGAGGACGAATCAGAGGAGCTATATTTAGAGCCTTAGATTCAGCTCCGGCCGGACAATATTCCTGGAGTCCCCATTGTTGTGAGGGGCCAGAGGGCAGAACGTCCGTTGAATGGCTGGGTCTGAGCCATGCCAGGCTGTCTGGGCATGCCGGGGTCGGGGGCAGTGGGAGGGGTGGCCCCTTCCTGCCTGCCAGGGAGAACCCAGGCCAAGGGTCATCAGGGTGGAGCTGGGGGTGCAGGGCCTGGGAGCTGCCCTCGGGATTAAGGCTGAAGGTGGAGAGGATGCCTCCCGGGTGAGGGGGGTCCCTGGGTGGGTAACAGCCACTCCACTGCAACTCCCGTTAGTCCTCTCCACTCGCCATTTTATAGGCCAAGCGCCCGAGGCTCAGACCCGGGAGCTAGTTGCTGAAGGCCACACGGGCGCGTGTCCTGACTCCCAGCCCGAGTCCCCCGCAATCAGCTGTGCCCCTGGCCCGCGGCCCTCCCACCAGGCCAGGCAGCCCTGGGTGACTTGCCTGCAGGGGCTCTAGAACCGGTTGCCATGGCAACCCAGGGTCCAGGCCTGCCCTGCTCTGGAGAAGGTTCCTTGGGTGAGCAGGCCGAGGCTGCGGGTGCCTTCCGGTCCTGCCTGCCGGAGCCTGGGGCTGGGCCAGCGCCCGGCCTCGCCGCCTGGGCTGATCCCAAGGGCGAGGCCAGTGATCCTGCTTCTGCACCCACGCCTCATGCCACCCTGCGGCCGGGCAGCTAACGAAGGGTGAGGACTGTCCCCGATTCCGGGCCGCCCTGTGGGGGGAAGCCTCCGCGGGCCAGTGTCCAGGAATCTCATGCTGCTGCCCACGCCCCCACCTTCCATCTTGCAAGTCCCATGGACGCCCAGGGAACTTGGGGGGCCGGCTGCCTTGAAAATGGGGGAGGGGACCAGACGTTCCAACAGACCTGCTCCTCCTACTGACCTGTGACAGGCACAGGGAGAGGACCAACGATGCCAGGGCGTGCCCCTGCCCTCCGTCCTCCTCCTCCCAGCTCAGGGACGGCCTTGAGAATGAAGCCAGCCCCTCCCCACC
>NW_005871757.1:62661-73124 GCF_000147115.1 Myotis lucifugus | reverse complement strand
GTGAGTAACTGAGGGTCAGAGCTGGGAGGAGGCTGGTCTGAGACCATTCGTGGGGCAGCAGCTTCCCGTCCTCCTAGGCCTGCCCGCTGCGGGTGCCCCCAGCGCCTGATCTCTCCCGCAGCCCCGCTGCCTTGCCCTGGGCCTCGAGGCCGGAGGCTGTTCACGGCTCCTCTAGATTTCACATCATGACTCATGTTATCATGTTCTCAGGAGCTGAGTAACCACCTGAGTTATTTATACCCTGGCTTCCTTCCCTCCTCCCTGAAGCGGGCAGGGAGGATGGGCTGGGGGTGGGGAGGGACCTGGGAGGGGTATGTGGACTGGGAGAAGGCAGCTGAGCACCCCCATATGCCCTCCCCTGGGGTACCACCCCCGTCAGGCACCCAAAAATAACTGTGACTCTCAGCACAACAGGATGGGCCTGGATCCGTGGCATCGATATATAGGTACCAGGATGGTTTGGGGAGGGGGGAATTCCTTTCCCGAGCCAGTCACCCGTCTGGAAAAATAAAGAAGGAAAAAAGCTGAAAATTTTTCCTTCCATCAAAACAGGAAGGAGCTGGGGTGGTGGCAGGGGGGACGGGGAGATGCCGGGTGGAGGCCGAGATGCCTCCTCCACCCTGTGGTGGTCTTTAGGGACGGCAAGCCCCCCGGCACCGGCATTGGGGGGGCCCTCTGGCCCAGGGCAGGCCCTGGGTGACCCCTGTGGGCCAGCCCCAATTCCCCGGGGGCGCTTTTCTGCTCCCTTCCGCCCAGGCCCGTGTGCACTCATGGAGACGCACAGATGCCCGCGTTTCGCCCAGTTCCCATGCCACACAGACTCGCTTGTCCATTTGTGCGCCCCCTCCCCCCCAGACCCGCAGGAGAAAAGCTCTCCCTCTGGGTGGGGCTTGGGGGCGCCGGCCTTGTTTCCCACTGCCCTGGAGCACTGTCCTGGGAGTCTTGTGACGTAAGTTCAAATATGACTGTGCTCCGACCCTGTCCAGCCGTGACCTCAGGGAAGCCACTTTCTCCGCGCCTCAGTGTTCTCATCTGTAATAAGGGTGCGGCCATTCCCTCGGGGGTAAATCGCGGGACTGCCTGGTCCAAGCGAGGGGAGCCGGACCACAGCTCCTGTTTACCGCGGCTCTCTATGTGCCAAGCGCCTACATTCAGTCTCTAGGGCAGTGATGGCGAACCTATGACACGCGTGTCAGAGGTGACACGCAAACTCATTTTTTTGGTTGATTTTCCTTTGTTAAATGGCATTTAAATATATAAAATAAATATCAAAAATATACATCTTTGTTTTACTATGGTTGCAAATATCAAAAAATGTCTATATGTGACACGGCACCAGAGTTAAGTTAGGGTTTTTCAAAATGCTGACACGCCGAGCTCAAAAGGTTCGCCATCACTGCACTAGATCAACCCCGTCACCAGATGTGACTGGTTCCAGAATTATCCTCATCTCCGGCCCAGAGGGCAGGGACCCACCCAGGGTCAGACCGCTGGGATGTGGTGGAGGCTGCTGGGAAACTCTGGACTCCTCGCACGGTTCCCACCCCAGGAAGAATGAAGGCATCTCATCAGAGGCCCGAGGAGAAGGGAGGGAGGGAGGAAGAAGTGGGGGAGGGGGCCCAGTTCCCTTGGGCCTGGTGCTCCCACCTGGGACCGTCCATGACGATGCCTGTGGCTTCAGCAGGGATGTGCCCCAGTGGCCGGGGGCGCGTCTTCACTGCTGTGGGAGCCACTCTGAGGACGGTTCCTCACCCGCCAGCTGCCCGCTGTTCGCTTATTGACTTACATAAGCACCACCCAAGGGTGTTTGTACAGTTGTCTCAGTCTTCCTGTCCGTCTCCCACCTGCCTGCCTCACCTCTGGGGAGATGCGCTGGCAATGTAACCGAGACCCAATCCTGCGTGAGGACAGCCCAGGCCCGGCACGCCTGCGCACCTCCCCACGATCAGATGGTGCTGGGGTCCCATCCTACAGATGAGGTCACCGAGGTCTCGGGCTTTGCTCCTCCAAGCCCAGCACGGGGCGGGCCTGGGATGACCATTCCAGGAGGTGTCGCTCTGATGCCCAGGGCACTGGTTCAAATCCGCCTCGGCCACCTCCTGATCATGTGACTAAGGGGAGTCAGATGATCTCTCCAGGACTCAGTGTTCCTTTCTGTAAAATGGGGATGGTATCTTTGCTCTGCCTGGATTGTCAGGTGGTTCAGGGGCTAATGTATTCGTTGGAGCCACGTGAAATCACGACCATTTGTGACCCGCCCTTGGGATCAGTGCTTCTCCACGGGGCACAGGAGTCTCCAGGGATGTTCTTAACACGCGGATTCCGCTCAGCTGGTCTGAGGTGGGCCCGGCACTGTGCATGCCTGAGCCGCGCCCGGGGAGCGGCTGCTGTCAGTGGGCCACGCTCTCAGGAGCAACAGTGTAGACTAGACTACGCACTGGGCTGTGCCAGGCACTGGGCTGGCGCCTGTATGCCCATCCTCACACCGATCCTTATGGCACCCCTGCCAGGCAAACGTGGCCACCCCCAGTTTACAGATGGGGAAGCCGAGGCCCAGAGAGGTCAATGCCCCACCCAGGGACACACAGCCAGACTGGCACGCCGGGGTCCCAAAGCCAGGCCTGTGGGGTTTACAAGGTCCTGGTCCATGAATCCAAACCTTTGCACAGGCCCCTGGCCCCTGCCCGTGGGGACCTAGGATACACCCAGGACATGAAGGCATCTTCAAGTGGCCTCCAGGCAGTGGTGGGAAGGGACAGCTTGCGCCTTTGGGAGCTCACCCCAGGGAAAGCTCGCCAGCGGGCAGGCAGGCGTGGTGAGGACGTGGGTGAGACCGTGATTGGAGAGGAACGTGAAGGGCGCTCTGGGGACGGCACAAGTAAAAGTGTGTTTTGGGGTAAAAATAAGCCACCCGCTATTCCTTGTGAACCCCAGCCTCGCCCCGACCCCTTCTCTCCTTCCCTCCATCTCTACCGAGTCCCTGCCCAGGGGTCCTTCCCCACACCGAGGAGGGCCGGGGTCCCTGGAGTTGGCAGGACTGTCACCCCATTTCTGTCCCTCATTCACTCTGTGGCCTTGGGCAAGTCACACATGTCTCTGAACCTCAGTGTCCCCTCTGAACGCCCCTGGCTTGTCCTGTGGGGACAGGGGTTTGAACATCACTGCTGTGTCAGACCTTCTCCCAACGGAGCTTCCTCACGGCGGTGGGAGACGGGGACGTGGGGTGGGAGGAGGCGGCCGGGCGGGAGGAGGACAAGGACAGGATGATCTGTAAGTGGACAGGCCACCGCACCTTCCATCTGCGTTTCCTTTCTAGCCTCTAGGGTCCCGTCGGCATCAGCCCGCCATGTGGCTCACTGCTCACTACAGCGAGAGGAGGCTCCTTCAGCCAGGGGCTCGGCCCAAACCCCCCCACCCCACTTGGCCCTCCCCAGACAGGGTGGGGCTCGGCCAGAGACTGTGGGTGAGTGAGGCTGGGCCCAGGTCAGCTGGGCAGCTGTGTGTTCATCTCTGCCTGGCCTGGAGATGGACATAGATGTCCAGAGAGCGACGCTGGCACCAGCCTGCCCAGGTTCAAAGCCCACCTCTGCCCTCACTCATCCTCGACCTTGCAAAGCTGCTCCAGACCTTGGTTCCCCCACCTGTAAAATGGGGGTGATCATAGCTCCTCTCTTTCTCGTAGGCACGTTGTGTGGCTTAACTGAGTTAATGCACCCTAAGGGCTTGGAGCCAGCTGCTGACACCGGGAGCACCAGGTAAACGTTTGCTCTGACGACTCCTGATGAGACATTGGAGACTTCCACTGGGGCTGCTTCCATTCTTGACAGGCCCATCGCGTTTCCTGCAGCCACAAACACCTCCCCCTGGGAAGCCGGCGAGGGCCTTGCTGTCCTAGCCAGACCCCCACCAAGAGGGGCTGCTGCTACCTGCCTGCCCCATCCTTCCAGAATCCCGAGGCAAATCCTCAGACATGGCAGCAAGGACACGCTGGGCTGGCTGACCCAGGTCTCCTGCCCAGCCTCCCCTCTGGGGGGCTGCAATGCCTGCTCGCCCTGGGGTGGTGGGGGGTCCTGGGGGCCCCCGAGTCCCGTCCTGCACAGCCTCCTCCATCGAGCTCGTTTGTTTACTTTTCTGTGTGCAAAGTGACATGAAAAGATGGGCAGCTCTGCCCTGGCCGGTGTGGCTCGATGGTTGGATCATCAGCCTGTGCACCGAAGGGTCTCAGGTTCGATTCTCAGTCAAGGGCACGTACCTGGATTGCAGGTTCAATCCCCAGCCCCGGTTGGGGTGCGTGTGGAAGGCAACTGATCGATGTGTCTCTGTCACATCAATATTTCTCTCTCTCCCTGTTCCTCCCTCTCTTTCACTCTCCCTAAAAAAAAAAAAAAATCAATTGAGGATAAAAATATCACTTGAGGATATTTTTAACAAGAAAAGATGGGCAGCTCTGACCAAGGCCACACGGGGAGGTATCATGTAACAGGGAGCTGGCGGAAGTGTGGGCTTGGATTCAAATCCTGCCATTGCCACTTCCTTGCTGGGTGACGCGGGACAAGCTAGAACCCCGGTCCGAGCCTCAGTGCCCCATCCCCAGGTGTGAACACCGTCAGAGCACCATCCCTCCGGAAGCGGGTAAGGACTCAGCGGGCCATGGCCCGTCGTTGATAGAACGGGAATCTGTGTGCCTCCCTCACTGAGGTCGTTCAGGTAAAGTGCCCGGCCCGGGTGATGCTCTGTAAGGGGCTGTCACATTGTCAGAGGGCCCGAGGCCCAGCAAAGGTGCAGCGGGCATGAGCTTTCTCACAAGATCCCGGTAGGGTCCTCTCCGAGCCCCACGTGGCCCAGAGGGGGGCGCTTCGCCCCGTTTCCAGCCAGCTTCCAGGACAGGTAGATCTGAGCTGCCCCGTCCAAACATCCTCTTCCTTGTCTGGAGACGGGAGCAGCTAAAAATGTATCGCTTAGCCCAGGAAAACAAACACTGCGCTTCCCTTGCCTTTGTGTACGGGACACAAGGCCAAGGCCACAGAGGCAGCGAGGTGGGCTCCCAGGCTGCCCTGGGCCTGGGGGTCAGTCTGTCTGTCTGTCTGTCTGTCTACCTGCCTTCCTGGGGTCTCTCCTGCCTCCCTGGTACTCACAGCCACAGTGGCCAGAGCCTCCCAGGGTGGGGGTTCACTGTGAGGTCACCCCCCACCCCAGTGATGTGTCCTGGTTTTCCCAGCCTTGGGCTCCTCGCCTAGATGTCCTGTCTCTGGAGTTCACGCTGTGTGTGTGTATGTATGTGTGTGTGTGTGGTGTGTGTGTGTGTGTGTGTGTGTGTGTACGTGCACACATGAAGTAATGATAATGATCACACTGATAACCAGCATTTATGGATTGCTTATTCCTGCTTCCAACACTCAGGATGCAATAACTCATGTGCCTCCACGTGGTAACTGCCATTGTTATCCAAATTTAACAAGGAGCACGCCGAGGCTCAAGGTCATGAGCCAGTAAATGGCAGAGCGGGGCTTTGAACCCAGGCAGTTTTTGAGAGGAAACCTGGTCCCGTACCCCCTCTCTGAGCCTCAGTTTCCCCATCTGTAAAGCGAACACGTCTGATGCAATGTCTCGCTCGCTGGTGACTGTGAGGATGAAGCAGGGCAGAGCCGTGCAGACAGGCAGGCGGGGCAGGGGAGCCGGGCGCTGGGGGAGCAGACTGCGCCCCACGGCACGGAGAACGCGCGTTGCCATCACAGAGCCTGGGGCTGGGTCTCAGGCCCTCTGTGGCGGGGCCTTGGCTGTCCCCAGCTTGGAGCTCATGTCCTTCTCCATCAAGTCAGCAAGAGCACACTTGCCTGGCACGGGTGCTGCCAGGGCCCCCTTGGCGGAATGGGGGTCCTGGTACACGGCACTCCCACCCTCTGGACTTGCGTCTGCCCTTGGGATTGAAGCCAGCTCCTTCCTCAGCCCTGGTCCTCGCCCTGAGGGTGTGAGATGATTTTAAGGGAGGAGCGTGTGCACGGATTGCCCGAAACACCCCTCGCCCTGGGCAGGCCCCCTTTCCCCCCCTCCGCCCCCCCAGCACCTGGCTGAGGGCTGTGGCCACTCGATTTTCCACTTGGTTCAGAGCTGTCAGGGGATTGGAGGGGTGAGAGTTATGGGGATGTGGCCCCCACCCCACAGAGACCCGCTCCCAGCCCTGCTGAAAGTCTGATTCTCAGTGGCCCCAATGCCCCTGTTGTGCCCTTTGCTTCTGACTTTAGAGGTTCAAGCCCCTCCTCCCCCCTGTCCACCCCTCAGGCAGGGTCTGACATCTGTGCACCAACAGGCCAGGACTCAGAGAAACAGGTAAGGTGTTTACTCATTTATTCATCCTCAGCAGACATTTATAAGGCAGCTACTGTGCGGTGGGAGCTGCAACAGGCCCTTGCTCACCTGGAGCTCAGTCTAGTGCTAGTCCTATACCCGGGCAAGGACAATACCATGGAACACGCTATGGGAACCCAGAGCAAGCAATAAGCGGGGGCGGGGGGCTTCCTGGAGGAGGTGCAGACTGAGCTGAGCCTGACAGGGGGTGAGAGGAGGTGTTCTTTAGAGAAGTGCATGTGTGGAAAGACACACACATTGACATGGTGTCCGCAAGGAGAGGGTACAGGCAAGGGGTTCGCCTTAGCACAGCAGTCAGGCCCCGGGCCATGGTCCCTGCTGCCTCTGTGGTCCCTGTCCTGCCACTTCTAACCATTATACCTGGATTGCAATGATTTGTGTCTATCTCATTCCCAGAAGGACTGGGTGTCTTTCCTCATTCCATTTCCCAATGCTTCACACAGGGCCTGCATACAGTAGGTGCTCAGTGATGCTGTGCCCAGTAGTCCTCCCCTGTTTGCATCGCCCCCGAGGCTGAGCTGTGTGCTCCCTCCTTTGTGCTCCTACAGCATTCGATACGCGAGAGTTCACGTTGCTACAGCACTTTTCCATATATCAATATGTTTGATGCTTACACAAGCCCTGTGCAAAAAGTGTCATTATTGTCATCATCATCACCTGCCAGGAGGCAGCACATCATTGTGGTTTAGGTATGTGGGTTCTGCAGCTGGACTGCTTGGCTGTGTGACCCTGAACAAGTTGCTTACCCTCTCTGTGCTTCAAGGTCTCCATTTGTAAGATAGGAGTAACATACCTCATAAGAGCACTGAGAGGCTGCACCCAGAGTATGAACACTACCTACCACATGGTCACCTCAATAATAATGGTAGTGCCCGGCCGGCGTGGCTCAGTGGTTGAATGTCAATCTATGAACCAGGAGGTCACGGTTTTGATTCCCAGTCAAGGCATATGCCTGGGTTGTGGGCTTGATCCCCAGTGTGGGGCATGCAGGAGGCAGCTGGTCAATGATTCTCTTATCATTGATGTTTTTTTATTTTATTTTATTGATTTTTTATAGAGAGGAAGGAAGAGAGCTAGAAACATCGATGGGAGAGAACCATCAATCAGCTGCCTCCTGCACACCTCCTATTGGGGATGTGCCCGCAACCAAGGTACATGCCCTTGACCGGAATTGAACCTGGGACCTTCCAGTGTGCAGGCCGACGCTCTATCCACTGAGCCAAACTGGTTAGGGCTATCATTGATGTTTCTATCTCTCTCCCTCACCCTTCCTCTCTGAAATCAATAAAAATATATTTAAAAATATTAATGATGGTAGATATTATCATCCTATTACAGATAAGGATATAGTGCATCGGTTCTCAACCTGTGGGTCGCGACCCCTTTGGGGGTCGAACGACCCTTTCACAGGGGTCGCCTAAAACCATTGGAAAACACATATATAATTACATATTGTTTTTGTGATTAATCACTATGCTTTAATTATGTTCAATTTGTAACAATGAAAATACATCCTGCGTATCAGATATTTGCATTACAATTCGTAACAGTAGCAAAATTACAGTTAGGAAGTAGCAACGAAAATAATTTTATGGTTGGGGGTCACCACAACATGAGGAACTGTATTAAAGGGTCGTGGCATTAGGAAGGTTGAGAACCACTGATATAGAAGGTCAAGGTCAAAATCACCTAGCTGTCCAGTGGAACAACTTCAGACCTTGAGTTTTGGGGTTATCTTCCCTAACCCTCATTTCCCTTGTCACTGTCTCCTATTTTCTCTCTTTATGCATCGGTCTCTCCTCTGGATGAGGCTCCTCCGGGGCTGGAGCCTGCATCAGCGTTGTGCCTGGAACAGTACCTGGCCACCAGGAAACGCCGCGCGAAGGAAAGACGCACCCTATCCGCCAGGCAGGCTGCTCTGTGCCTCCACGTGGATCATCGTGTCTGAGCCTCTAGGCCAGTGATGGTGAACCTTTTGAGCTCGGCGTGTCAGCATTTTGAAAAACCCTAACTTAACTCTGGTGCCGTGTCACATTCAGAAATTTTTTGATATTTGCAACCATAGTAAAACAAAGACTTATATTTTTGATATTTATTTTATATATTTAAATGCCATTTAACAAAGAAAAACCAACCAAAAAAATGAGTTCGCGTGTCACCTCTGACACGCGTGTCATAGGTCCGCCATCACTGCCCTAGAGTCTAGACCACTCCTGGTGTGGCTGTCTGTGAAGAGGCCTCCGGAGAAGTCCTCTGAGCAGGTGAGCTCAGTCCAAGGAGAAGCTCTCTGAAGAGATGACGGTGTGTGTGTCTCAGTGATGGAAGGTGTGTATGAGTGAGGAGCAGGCTGCCATTGTTTGGGTACCAAGGGCAGATGGGAGACGCCGCACGGGGACCAGATCAAGCACCCGGAAGCCGGGAGCAGGGTGATGCAGTGAGCTGGGTGCTGGGCTCAGCGGGTGTGCGTGTGACTCTGTGACTGTGACCGTGTGACTGCTGAAGGCAGGGACACAGCCGCTCCCAGAGCTGGGGGTGGGAGGTGTTAACTGTGTGGATGCTGCTGCCGGCGGTGGGCCCTGGGCCTCAAGGCTGGGGGCCGCGGGAGGTAGTAAACACCAGGGTGACCAGGCGGCTGCAGGCTTGTGGGAGTTTGTGTGACTCTGCAGTTCCACAAATTCAAATGCGGCCGATGCCAGCAGTGCCTGCTGTGTGCCAGGCCACCAGCTAGGAGAAGGAGATATGAGCCCCGCTTTCAGCCGAATGGCACTGGCCGTGGGGGGCGTGTGACCGCCTTGTGGCTGGCGTGGGGCTGGGTGCTTTATGCACTGAGCCCTCACCGTCACCCTCTCCCGCTCTGGGGAGCGCAGAAAGGAAATGACTTGCCCAAGGTCACCCAGCAACTCCAGAGCCCGACCCCTCCTCCACCAGGCCTGTGCCGGTGCAAACGTCTGATCCTGGAAAAGCCGTTCAGGGCTCCTGGCCGCGGTCCAGGGGACATCTCCCCAACCACGGGAAACCAGGCTACCCTCACTGTGCCGAGGGGCTGCTGGGTTCTAGCTCTCCCCTTCCAGGGGCCAAATTCCTGGGCAGAGCGGCTGCTGGGCTCCATCCGTGCCTCAGGCCCTCCCAAGTTCCTGCCACCCCCCCTTCCCTCCTGGTGCTGACTCTCCGCCAGAAGAGGAAAGGCTGCTCCACCCACCTCCCATCTCTATAAAGGCCAGAACAGCTGAAAGGGTGGCAACTTCTCCTCCTGCCGCACGCACGCCGGGAGCAGCCCGCCTGCCTCCCCTCAGCCCGCAGCCAACCCCCACGGCCTCCCGAGGGCTCTCCTCCGGCCGCCAGCGCCCATCTTTCATTGCCGAGATACTGATATTTTGCACGCACACACGCAAGAAGGGGGAATAAAAGCGCACGCTCCAGCCTCATTGCAAAGAGAAAGCCGGAGCAGCCGCAGCTTGCAGCCCGTGGAGGACGCCCAGAGTGGCGAGCAGACTGACCGACAGACTCGCCCCACGTCCACCTGTCTGCTGCGGCCGGCCCAGAGCTCAGCGGGCACGCCGCGCGCGGAGCAGCCGTGCCCGCCGCCCCGGGCCGCCAGCCAGGGCGCGCACGCTCCGGCCCCCCCCACCCCCACCCCCACCCCCCAGGCGGCCCAGGAGGGAGTTTGCACCTCTCGCTGCCTGGGTACTCGGGCCGCCGCTGCAAAGCCAACTTTGGAAAAAGTTTTCGGGGGGGAGACTTTGGCGTTGAGGTGCCCGGCTCTAGCTTTCCGACTTCGGGACCCTTCCCAGAAAATGTTGCAAAAAAGCTAAGCCAGCGGGCAGAGGAAGACGCCGTTAACCCGCAGCGAGAGAAGAGAGAAGACGAGCCATCGACCGCCGCCTTCTTTTTCCTCTTGGAGGTTGGAGTCCCCTAGGCGCCCCCACACGGCTAGACACCTCGGCTGGTTCGCGACGCAGCCCCCCGGCCGTGGATGCTCGCTCGGGCTCGGGATCCGCCCAGGTAGTGGCCTCGGACCCTGGTCTCGCGCCCAGGCCCTCCCCAGTCCCCCAACAACGGAGCCGTGGGCGGGGGCGGTGGCACCCGGGGGCATGCGG
>NW_005871757.1:61584-62561 GCF_000147115.1 Myotis lucifugus | reverse complement strand
GAGCCCACCTCCCTCCCCAGCCCCCGCCTCACCCTGGCCGTGGGGCCGCGCGCTCGGTCCACGCGTCCGGGGCCCGCGGGGCCGGCCCGGAGTCGGCATGAATCGCTGCTGGGCGCTCTTCCTGTCTCTCTGCTGCTACCTGCGTCTGGTCAGCGCCGAGGTGAGTTGCGACGGCGGCGGCGGGGCTGGTTCGCTTCATTCATTGCCCCCACCCCCGCCCCCACCCCTCGGCCGCCCTCTCCCCTCCCGGCAGTGAACTTTGGACCCCTGCAGCCCAAGAGCCTGGCACCGGGCGCTAGGTGACCTCCGAGGGCTGAAACCTGAGGGCCCGGAGGTGCCAGGCTCTAAGGAGGGGGCAGAGGTGGCTTGCTTTCTCGGGGACGATCCCAGGTCTCCCACCTTTAAGTGGGGAAAGGTGTGTGTGGTCCCTTCCCCCGCCCCCCCCCAGGGAACTGGATCAGCCCCTTCCCTGCCGAATGGAGAGGGTGGGGTGGTGCCCAGGTGCAGAAGGCACCTCCCGAGCCCACTTCGCTGCCAGCCCAGGTTCTGGCTGGGACGCGGCTTGCAGGGAGCTGCGAGCTGCCGCACTGGTGGCAGCCACGCCAACCTTCGAAAGCGCTCTGCGTCCCACCCTGCTCCCACTCCCGGGCCCCAGAGCGCGGTCCAGGGGCAGCTTGTGTCTTGGGCAAGGAGGAAGGGGGGCGAAAGACAGGTTTCGGGCAGTCGGATCAGGGAGGAGTGGGGGCTCCGAAGGAATCCAGCCCCAGAGCGGCGTGTGCCCGAGGCCCCGCAGTACCTGCGCCCTCTCCCCCGCTCGCGGGGTGCGCAGCGCGCCGCCGGGGAGAGCCTGGCTGCAGGGGACGCGGGGTGTAAACCGCCGCCAGAGCCTTCGGGTCGGATCCGTCCCCACCCCTCCCGGCCTCACGTAGCCGTGAGTTGGCAAATGTACCCGGAATCCAGGTGGGAAAGGGGGCGGG
>NW_005871757.1:11654-60746 GCF_000147115.1 Myotis lucifugus | reverse complement strand
CAACTGCCGCCTCGCCTCGGGGCCGGGGCTGGGCCAGGTGCCAGGGCGTCCTGGGAACGGCGTCCCCCGCGCGGCGCTCCCGCAGCCCACTCCGCTCGGCCGACTCGCTCACTCACCACACGCATGCACACTCCTGGCTGGAGGCGATGCTGCGCTCCGGCGGGCGGGCGGGCGCGCAGGGACGGGCACGCACTCCCGCGGCCGGGTCGCGCGCCCGCCGCCACGCCCGTGCACACGCGGGGCACACGCGCGCGCATCGCACACACCGCACGCACGGTGCCCCCCTCCTCCCCGCACACGCGGCCTGAGCACACGTACGCACACACCCGGTATGCACAGCCCAGCGCCAGGTGCCAACCCCCGCGCCACAGGTGGGCCCAGGGTGGGCCCCTCACCTCCCTGCCTCTGTAGCCACTCCAGTTTCTCACTGGGTGCTGTGAGGGAGGGGAACGGGGACCCTCCCCTCAGTCCGGGCTCCGGGTAAGGTCAGCTCCACGCCCTTCAAGCATGAATCTTCTGCGATTGCTCTTTCTCAACCACTCCCATGTGGCTGAAAGTGGCGATGTGCTTGGGGACCGCTGTCATGTCCAGGGCATTTCTCCCTTCAAGTGAGCTCTTCTTTGAGCCTTCAAGACTGGAGGACCCTGAGCCGCTGAGCCCCCTCCCCGCTTCTGTCCTCTTTGCTGATCCCGGCATGCTCAGCAGAGGCTTTCCCAGGCCTGCCCTTACCATTCCCAGCTTCACCAGCACCTCCTCCTCCTTTCCCACAGCTCCATGGGTATGTGTGTTTGGCGGGGAGGCGATGGCACAGAAGCTGGTGCCTCGCTCCCTCTTTAATCATTGCCTCCTTGCACACCGTTGAGTGGTGCTTTGCAGTTTACCAGGCACTTTCCTGCGAAGCCTGAGCAAGCCTCAAGGCGGCTCTGGGAGAAGAGTCTTAAAGGGAAAACCCGTGGACATGGGGGCCAGTGCAGGAAGGAAACTCCGGGAGGACTTGCTGGTGGAGGTGGCCTTGGGGTTGGCTGTGTCTCAGGATGCATGGACTGAGCCTCAGGCAGAGGCCTCAGCAGCTGGGCAGGAGGTGGGGAAGGCTGAGGCAGGGTCTGGCAGGGGGTGGGCTGAGGCCTGTGAGGTCCCATCCCCATCAGCTGAGCTGGCTTCTGGGGAGGGTGACTCCCACTGTCATGTGATGCCTCCGGCCTCAGCACCCTCCTGCCCTTCACTACCCAGCTTCCATCTGGTTTGCTAATGCCTTAGGTGGTGGGAGATCAACCTGCTGGAATCTCCCAGCCCTAGAAGTGTCTGCAAGGTTAGGATCAAACAGAATTTGGAGTCTCTGGTGCAAGACCTAGGGGTGTGTGTGTGTGTGAAAGAGAGAGAGAGAGAGAGAGAGAGAGAGAGAGAGAGAGAGAGAGAGGGAGATTGATTGGTCGGTTCAGCAGGAGTGGTAGAGAAGTGCTTGCCTTGGGCCTCACCCCCCATTGAAATGGACAGCTCTTTTCATTTCGGGCTTATTTAGTTGTTTATCACCTGTTTTTCCTCCCTGGAGTATAAACTCCACTAGAGAGCATTTGTCTTAGTAACACTGTCTCCCCTGCTTACTGGCCTGTGACTGGCTTATGGCGGACAATCTGTAAATATGTGTGGAAAAGACCAGGAATCGGGAGGGGGAGAGGGACCAGATCTGTGCTTGCTGAGTGCCTTATAAGCACCGTCTCACTGAGTCCTTAACCCCGGTCAGCCCAGCACGGCCACTGCCCTGCACCAGGCTTCCTCATCCGAGTCACCACTCCCTGCCCCCCTCCCATCTTGAGAGACAGGCGCGCCTTTCTTTTCCATGTCTTGGGACTTGGGCTGCCGAGATTGGACAGGACAGCGGGGAAGAAACAGCAGGAAAATCAGATTGCAAAGGCTCTGTGTATCGTGACCTGGGCCTCAGTCCCTGCCACCTAAAAACTCGAGGAGATTGGATTAGCTCCGAGTTCCTCAAGAACGGAGTTCCCAGACCTCTTGCAAATGCAGAGTCCTGGGCCCCACCCTGTGCTGGGACAGAGGTGGGGTGGTGGGCAGAAAATGCTGTGGGGGGGGTACGGGGGGGGGGGCCTGCTGGGATTCGATAGCTGCCTTGGCTCCTCTCTTTCTGCTGCTGCAGGAGCGGTGGGGAGCCCAGTGGGAGGCTGCACGCACATTAAGGAGGGGTGGGGCCGGGGGAGGGTCCCGGGAGCCATAGGGGAGGGAAATGGTAGGTGGGAAGGCTGGTTCTAATGGCTTCTGTGGTCTGCCCAGAGGAGGCTTCTTCAAAGGGCTTGGCTTTGGCATTGACTCTAAATTAGGCCTGAGACTCGGGCAGGCAGGCAGGCAGGCAGGCGCTCGGAGGCCTGCTCCCTGCTCGGCTCTCCCTCTGCCAGCCACAGACAACGCCCCTGGATGCGTGGGCCCGGCCTGTGCGTCTCTCTCAGCTGAAGGGCAGGAGGGCTGGGGAGAGTGTGTGTGCTGGGGCCCAGGTGGAGGGTGGGGTCCAAGCCCCTTTGATCTGCCAGCCTGGTTGGGAGCAGGTAATTCGTCTAGCCTCACGCTAGCTGCTGCCCTTCCTACCTTCTGCAGCTGGCGTTGGGGGTGGGGTGGGGTGGGGAGCAGGCTGTTTGCCTTGGCTCCGTGGCTGGCTGTGCCCCAGCTGCCTTCTTGCCACGCCCTCACCCTGCCAGGAGCCCCCGGCCTGAGATCTGGGGCAGCTTCCTCAGGGTGCCTGGCCTCCTTTCCCGGCTCCGAGGCGAGCTGCCCACCTAAGGAGGCTTCTAGAACCAATCGCTACCCTGTGCTCACCCTCCCACATCAAGAGGAACCTCTGGCCTCAGCAGGTGCCCCGAGCTGACCACAGACGGAATGTTGTCACCTTTCACCTACCTCCCGCCCTGGAAGGAACCCACCAGCCCACACTGCCATTGTGGGGCTAGGGTGTCATTTCCTGTGGCCCGGCTCAGGGGATAGTGCAAAGCCGCACGCTCTCCACCTACCCATTGTCATCCTCAAAAATGCCCTGTACTGCTGGCCCCGGGCGGGCGCGCTGCTCGCTGCTGCCCTCAGAGGCGCCCACCCCCATTATTTGCTGGCTGCTCTGCTGGGTGCAACTAGGCCGCCCAGTAACCCTAGCGAAGTATTCTTAGCCCCATTTACAAGATTAGAAACCTGAGCGTTTAGGTTGTTAAAAGACTTATTCCAAGAATCCAGGCTCCCTTCGCTCTTTCGTCTGCTACTGTTCCTCCGCCTCTGCACTGTTGGCGTTCTGGGCCAGACAGCTCCTCACTGTGGGAGGCTGTCCTGTGCATAGTAGGATGTTTAGCAGCATCCCGGGCCTCCACCTTCTAGAGGCCAGTAGTTGTGACAACCACAGATGCCTGCGGACACGCCAGTGTCCCTGGGGGCCCCTTGCCCTGAGGTGAGAGGCTCTGCCCCCTGACCCCCGCAGGGGAAGAGGGGCGTGAACCGAAAGTAGTGCTGAGGAGCTCCATGGGGGCCGGAAGAGGGAGGGCCCAGCTCTGTTACCTACTGGTCTTGTTGACCTGTAGCCATTTACTAACTTTTCCTAACGCTCAGCTTCCTCATCTGGAAGAATGGATAAAAATAGCACCCGCCTCCTGGGACTGGCCGTGCACCTCGTAGCCCGGTACCTGACTCACCGTCAGCACTTAGTAAAAGTGAGCTGTGGTCGGACTGTGGGGGCTCGTATTGAGTTCTGGGCACCCACTGGCCGAATTAGTGGAAGCACGAGCAGAACGACTGCTGCTTAGAATGAAGTGGACTCTACAGGAGGCAGTTTGCACTGGGGGGAGGGGAGACCATCCCAGGTGGTCCTCCTGGTGGAGGAGGTGGGAGAATCATACAGGAGAGAGTCCCAGGGAGAAGGGGAGAGTCCTTCATGCATTTTACCCGAATTTTTTGAGCACCTACTGTGTGCTTCTCCCCAGCCTCTATCCTGGGCTCTTCCCCATGCAGCCTGGGAGGGGTTCTGGGTTTGTTTCCATAAGATGTCATCTCCTGTGCATCGTAGGGCGGGTCCAGGGCATCTGCGGGGGCCCTGACGGGGGGGTTGCCTCCTCTGCCACGGCTGGCGGCTGCAGCCAGCTCGCCAGTGGGCAGGGAGGTCTCGGCATGAGCGTTACGTGCCATTTGGTACTGGGCCTTCAAGCCCCTCTTCTGGGGCTGAGTCATTGCTCCACTGGCCCTTGGCTTTGCTCTGCTGTCTCTGCTGCTACCCCTGGGCACAGTTAGAATCAGATTCCATGTCTTCAACCCCCTCCATTCACCGGGCAGCCGGTGAGATCCGGGTACTGAGCGGGGCAGGGACCAGCCTGGGGTCCCTGGTGGTTGGTAGCAGTAGAGGGTGGACTCCAGCTCCCGGACCACCAGTTCTGGGGGGTGATAGAACCTTCCGGAAGGTGGCCTGCCTTGGTCTTAACTGGAGACCCGCCGCCCGCCTGCTCTTCTCGGGTTGGATCCTGTGCCCACAGTTGGAGACCCCAAAGGTGTGCTCTCTGCCCGGGGTTGGAGGGGGCAGCGCCCGGGGGACGTGGGGGAGGAACCGAGGGGCCTCGGAGCCACCTTGTCCTCCTCTCACACACGCAGCCCTGGCCCCCTGGCTGCACAGTCACGCACCCTGAGAAAGACCCCAATTTCCAGCCAGACTTACTGCTCGCCCCCACCCCGCCTCCCGGGAACCTCCTGACAGCCCTACACACCAGCCAGAGGAAAAGCTCCACATTCAAATGAAGACACTGAGCTCAGGGGTTTCAAGGAAGTCGAGTTGGGTGTCCGCAGCTGGACATGGGGGAGCCCCCGGAGGACCGACCCCAGGAGGACTGTCTAGAGCTGAGCTTTGGGCAGAGGCTGGAAACGATCGATCACCGGAGCTGTTGGGGAGAACCTCCAAGTCCGCTGATAGCTGGCTCAGGACCCACACAAACGGTGTTGCGTCTTTGAGCCTCTGTTTTCTCATCTGTAAAATGGGGATAATGAGATCTGCCAAGTCAGCTGACACCCTCCCAGGCTCCTTCCGCGAGGCCGTGCCGCCCTGTGTCTGCGTGTGCACCTGCCCGTGTGCACACGGGTGTGAGTTCGGATGTGCAGCAGCATCGCGAGCATTTTCTGTGCCCGGAGGCGGTGGGTGCCAGGGTTGTGCTTCTCCGCCTCTCAGCTGCCCTCACCTCTTTCTCAAGACCTCGGCATCAGCCCCTTGGGGCCCTGGGCTGAGGGCCGTGGGCTCCTCTCATGTCATTGTGGGACCTGCGGTTTCCCTGAGGAAGCCCGGCTCCGAGTGGGGCCTGTTAAAGTGCTTATTCAGTTTCAAGTGTTTTGGGAAGAGGCCAGAGGGGCTCTAAAAATAGGGTTTGGTTGGGCACAGGGCACGGGTAAGCGTTCAGGTTTCCCGGCCGCCTCGGAGGATTCCCTGCTCTCCTCTTTGCGTGAGAGACTAAATAAATACCTTAGTACTGGTGGCCTCCTGAGACCGTCTGACTCTTCAAGCATTTCTTAAACACCTTGTGTGCCCAGGAGGCTGGGATACAGGCTCTGCCGTCAGGAAGACGGGGGTTGGAAGGCAGGTTCTGCTGATAACTGGCTCAGGACTCAGACAAACGGTGTTGCGTGTTTGAGCCTCTGTTTTCTCATCTGTAAAATGGGGATAATGAGATCTTCCAAGACAAATGCTGGCTGGCGTTAACTGTCAGGCGTGGAGGAGAAGCAAAAAGATTGTGGAGCCTTCCAGAACCCATAGTGTGCTGGAGGAGGATGGGCCCAATCCAACCGAGCTCAGAGCAAGCCGGGGCTCCTATTTGGGGGGGTGAGGCATCTGAGCTGGGTCTTCCAGGCTTTGGCAGGTTCTGGCCCCCAGGACTTCGTGCTCCTGGTTGTCAGGCCTGGAATCTGCCTCCTGCCCACCCCAGCCTGGCTGTCCATCTGTCCGTGGCCGAGGGGCCCTGTGGGAACTTCCCATGGGAGGTTGTGTCTGTGCTGGGGGCAAGAGGGCCATGGCTGGAGAGCCCTCACGCCCAGCTCACTCGATCCCATGTGTCTGCCCGGCAGGGGGACCCCATTCCTGAGGAGCTCTACGAGATGCTGAGCGACCACTCGATCCGCTCCTTCGACGACCTCCAGCGGCTGCTGCACGGAGACTCCGTAGGTAAATGGAATCCTCCTCCGCCACTCGGGCCTCCCCTGCATCCCTGGGAGCGGGGAGGGGCAGGGCCAGGGCCGTCCCTGCCTTGACATCTGGGGAACAGAGGCCTGTGGCGGCCGGGGAGGGCTGGGCCACACCTGTCTGGGGCAGGGCTGAGTAGGTAGACGGGTTGGTACCTGGGACGTGGGGCGTGGAAGGAGAAGCACCCGCATGTGTCTCTGGCTGGGTGCGGAGGGTGGGGTGCCTGGAGGGGGCGGGCGGGGAGAAGGTGCCTAGGGCATCTGCCCAATGAGTATCCAGGTGTGAACTCAGCCAGGGCGGGCGGTGGTGGAAGAGCCACCACCGTCTCCCTGTCCCTCTGGCCGGGGGCCAGCTCTGCAAGGTCTCCCGGGGACACCTGGCCCAGACCAGCGGGCTGCCCTGCCCCTGCCCAAGAGCACACTCAGCGAATGGGCACGTGCTCGGTGGCACACACGTGGCGGCTGGCGGCCTGGGTGGGGAATGTATTTATAAACGCTGTCTTCAGGGCGAATTCCATTCTATTCTAACCTCTGGCCTGTTCCCTGGAGCCCTGGTCATCACCCGCCCTGCACCCCCAGCTCCCCTTCCCTCTGGGGTTTTGTCTCTTTGTCACTTTGTAATCCTTGCCCAGACTGCTATCTACGGGGGACAGCATTTCCTGCCTTTGTTTCCTCTCCCCGTTGGGCCCCTGGCTCCCTCTCAAAAGCATTCCCGGGCCCTTTCAAACCCTCCTGCGCTGGGGGCTGGTGAGGCCGGCGGGAGGGGGCCCCAGCTGGGCCCACCTATTGTTCACCAGGCCCCCCCCACCCGACGTCTCCCACACCCCCACCCCATGCCCGGCTGGCCAGCCCTGGCCAGCACAATGGGGCAACTTCCAAATTTAGCCTTTCTGCTATTTCTTTCCAAGGGCCTTCGCCCCCACCCTCGGCAGCCCCTCCACACCCCGGGTGGGGGTCGGCCCCGGAGACGAGGTTTTCAATAGGAGGCCTGTTTTGAGGCAACCATGTGGCTATTTTTTCCTAATCAACGCAACCTTTCCACAAAGCACATCTTTTCCCCGTCTCCTCCCCACCAGGGACATTCCAGAGATGCAGAGAGAGGGGAAGGGAGCGGGAGGCGCACAGGCTGACGTGGGACAGTAGCTGGAGGGAGGCGCACCCGTTCTAGGGCCGCCCCCTCCACACGGGACCCCCTGGGAGCCCGCAGGGCCGAGCAGGGCCAGTGGGATGGGAGACCCTGTGAGCCTCAGGCGCTGTGTGGAGGGGCGGGAGCTGGTCCCCGACACCTCAGGGTATTTGCCAGCTTTCAGCCACGAGAGAGCTAGAGGAGTTTGCCCACCGTCAGCACCAAGTCACCGTCCCCCTGCCCAGCCTCCAGCAGCGGAGAGAGGGATGGGGTGGTGTGAGCTGAGGGCTTCCCAGGCCAGAGAAGGGGGCTGCGGTGTGGTGGTGACCTTAGGAAGGAATGGACAGTGTAGGGCAGACATGGGGCAGAGGTCAGAGGGAGAAAGACAGAAACACAATGAGAGACTGGGAGGTGGAGAGAGAGCAAGATCTAGAAGGGGCTGGGTGAGGCTCCCCGATCCCAGCAGCCCCGGCACCCCACCCCTCTGCCTTCAGCCCCCACCCCCATCCCTCTCCCTCCCTCCCTCTCTCCCGCCCAACTGGGCCATTGTCAGGGGCTCCAGAGGGGCTGTGTCCTGGGCATGCGGTTCCCCCTGGGGATTCTGGGAATTTCTCCATTCAGCACTTCCTATGGGAACGCTGGGCGGAGGGGCACTGGAACGTGGCCTTCGGAGCTCTGGGTCTCTGCCCTGCCCGGGAGGCCGAGGAGGGTTCGCGCAGAGTAGCAGAAGGGAAGGGCTATTTTTAACTCCATTCACATGAGTTCTGTCCAGAAATGTGACTGAGGAGCCCAGAGTGGGGCTGAAGCCCCCCCAGAGGGTACCGTCAGGGCCCCACCCCCCCTGAGCCCCGAGTCACCTGGGGTTGGATCCTCAGAGCTAGGACTCAGGTTTACCGGGGGCCAGAGGGGAGCCCCACCCTGCGGGCGGGCCAGCCAGCAGTGACCAGAGTGCATCTGACTGTCCTGCTCTTGCAGATGAAGATGGAGCCGAGTTGGACCTGAATTTGACCCGGTCCCATTCCGGAGGCGAGCCCGAGAGCTTGTCCCGAGGGAGAAGGAGCCTCGGTAAGACCTGGGGTGAACATGGGCCCCCCCGAGAAGGTGGGAGCCAGGGAAGGAGGACCCGTTCAAGGATTTGAGGGTCAACCCCGTTCATCCCCCACTTCGGGCTGAGTTGAGCTAAGGGACAATCGCACCCTTAAATAGCTTACGTTGAGTTGGGTCATCACGTACTCCCCAGCGCACACTGCTTCCTAAATATAATGCTTTTAAGCTTATTTTTCACTACTTCAACCCTAGAATTAGATATTATTGACCCCGTTTTATGGAGTTGGAAACTGGAGCCCAGAAAGGGAAAGAAGTAGGCGTGGCCACACAGCTGACCAGCAGTAGGGCTGGGATCCCAACAGTACCTCTCGGTTGAACCCCTGCCCTCCTGGCTGCGTGTCTGCTGTGCCTGAGGCTGTGTCCTGGGACAGCAGGCCCGGAGCAAAGCCTGGAACCGCTTCCCGCTCGATTGCAGAGCCCGAAGGGCCATGTCGATCCCTAGGTCCCATGGGAGCCTTCCCAGCGAAGCAAGTGCCCATCCCAAGCCCCTCCTCCTCTCTTCCCACCTGCAGTCCCCCCGGTCCTGTAGATGGTGCCGGGGGGCCTCCATATAAGACCGGTGGCCGGGTCCCACTCCTCGCTCTGTGGGCGCGGGCCGCTCATCGGCTCTCCGAGCCTCGGGTCTCTATGTGCACAGTGCCCGGCCCAGCACTGACTCTCCGCTGGCCGTCGGCCAGGTGTCACGCATATCGTGCCGAGGTCTGCAGGTGCTGGCTAGGTGTTGTCATTCTCCCATTTCCTAGACGAGGAAACTGTGGCTGCGAAAGAAGCAATGAGGTCAGGAAAGATTACAGTGTAAAACAGCAAAGCAAAGTGATCACAAGATAACATACAAGTGAGGGCCACATTCGGACAAACGCCCAGGGTGTGAAATCACGGAGGGAACTGAGTGAGGGCTGGCGGAAGGAGTCTGACCTTCACCACACGAGTGCTCTCACGTGACCCTAACAATGGTTCTTGAGTATAGGTCACCCCGTTGGCACGTGGGGAACTGAGCCACCAGCTCACGCCCCACGGCTGATGGCGGCCAGGACTCAGAGCCTCTCCTGACGCGGGAGGAAGAGGGGCCTGGGCAGCCACGCGGCGAGAGCAGGCCCAGGGGCGCCCGCTGCGCTTTCCTGCCAGGCGGGGGCTCGGGGCCGGCCCTCCCTCCTGACAGGGGTCCCCTCTCCCTTCAGATTCCTCCACGGTCGCCGAGCCAGCCATGATTGCCGAGTGCAAGGTCCGCACGGAGGTGTTCAAGATCTCCCGGAGCCTCATCGACCGCAGCAATGCCAACTACGTGGTGTGGCCGCCCTGCGTGGAGGTGCAGCGCTGCTCCGGCTGCTGCAACAACCACAAGGTGCAGTGCCGTCCGACCCAGGTGCAGCTGCGCCATGTCCTGGTGAGCGCCCCCACCCCCACCCCTGCACTGGCCCAGCCGCTGGCCGCTGCCTGCAGGGGCTTGTGCCTCACGGACCAGGCTTCCAATGGGTCGGCTCTGTCCAGAGCGGGTGCTCTCAGGAAGCTCTCTGGACTCTTGTGCTGAGGCTGCCCCAGTGACCTCTGTGGCCGCCCAGCTGCTGTGACCCAAAGCCACAGGCAGACCCCAGGCAGGCTGGCGTAGGACGTCCAGTCGTGGTGCTGCCTCGTCCTTTGCAGGGACACAACCCCAGGTGTCTCTGGAAGAGACATTCTACAAGCACATTGACCGCTCAGAATGTGCTGGGCAGCTGCTCAGAGTCCCCCAAAGCTCCCCCCTGTCCTGGCCCTGCACAGAGAGGAAGGCTCCCCTGTGTCTGCCAGGCCCACTCACCTCCCGGGACAAGCTGTGTCTTTAATAAAGAGGGCGCTGCCCGAGGCGGGGGGCGGAGGGGGGCAGCCCTTAGCAGGAGTCTGAACCTGCCTCTTTTCTGGAAATACTGGGCCACCCTGACTCAAGGGGGCTTTTTAGGGTGGAGGCCGCCCCGGGGAGCTCCTGATCGCAGGCAGGCAGAGCAGTGTCAGGGGGGCCTCGGCCTCTCTGATTCGTGCGGGAGGGCTTCTGCAACCCCTCGGCCAGCCTCACCCGCACACCAGCCGGGGCTGGACCGAACACTCTGCTGGCCCCACCTCGCCCCCTCCCCTTCCTCGCACCCACCTTCCACCACAGGCCTGGGCCCCGCGCCCGAGATGACGTGTCACTCTCCACCACGCCGCCCACTGTCACGCTATCTCCTGTCCCCAACGCTTTAGCTCTAAAGATGGACACCTGGCAGCTGCCCTCCCCCTTCCCGCCTCCCTCCTGGATAAAGCCTCCCCCCACTTCCTTCCAGACAACCATCTCCCGCCTCTGCCACAGCCCCTGACCTTGGCTGGCGCTCCAGGAATGAGGACACCACAGGCCCGCACTCCGCCCGGAAATGCCTTTCCCCCTCTCTGGGAGCCCGAGGGGGCTCCGGCCAAGCCGAAGGCCAGGGTGGGAGGGCTTGTTTTGATGGAAAAGCTACGAGAAGGGCAGAGGCCAAGGTCCTGCTATTGTTTGGGCCGCAGTGTCTGCCCTGCGGCTCTCAGCTCTCCAGGCTTTCGAGGAAAGATCCCCGCAGGGGATGCAGGGGCCGGGAAGAGCAGGCAGGTGGCTCCCTCAGCCCCTTCCCGCTGGTCTGACGGAGGCACTGGGGTGATTCTGTCTTCCAGGTGAGGAAGATTGAGATGGTGCAGAAGAGGCTGATCTTCAATAAGGCCACCGTGACGCTGGAGGACCACCTGGCCTGCCGGTGTGTGACAGTGGTTCCTGCACGGCCCGTGAGCCGCACCACAGCGAGCTCCCAGGAGCAGCGAGGTAACTGTCGGTCCAGGGTGTGCCTCCGACTGCTCAGCCGGGCAGCCCCCTCTCCCATGGCAGCTGATTTGATGCCACAGCCCCCTCCTTGGTTGAATGGGAGCATGGAATGGGGAGGAACCAGGGCCTGGAGAAGAGAAGACTTCATGCATATCGTCTTCAGATATTTGACACCTTATCCTGGGGATGAAAAAACACATTAATTCCTGTGGCCTTGAGGGGGAAATTAGGGCCAAGGGGCAAGGCCAGCAGACAGAGATTTAACTCAAATACTAGTCAGGGGTCTGGGATGGCATCACTTTCCTTGTGATGGAGTGAGTTTCCTGTCACTGGAGGTGTGCGAACAGAGGCTGGCAGCCACGCAGCAGGGAGTGAGAGACAGGGTTGAACCAAAGTCTCATTCCCATCTTTAGATTTCACAAATCAGGGGCATCGTTAGGCTTAAAGAGTTGAAAAGGACCAAAAAATGATCTGGTTCAATGGCCTCCTCCACATTGTATAGAGGGGGTGCCAGAGGCCCAGGGAAGCTGAGGTCTTGCTCAAGGTCACACAGCTAGTCCCAGGTCTTGTAACATCTAGTTCTGGGTGCTTTAGACTCTATCCGGCTGCCTTTTCTCCCTCAAAAGTTTGCAGTAAGGTCCTGGTTGGTGTGGCTCAGTTGGTTGGGTGTCGTCCCATACACCGAAGGGTTGCCGGTTCGATTTCCAGTCAGGGCACATGCCCCAGGTGCAGGCTCGATCCTAGATCCTACCAGGGCCGTACAGGAGTCAGTGGGTCAATGTTCTGCTCTTACATCGATGTTTCTCTCTCACTCTCTCTCAAAAAAAAGGAATAAAAATAATTTTTAAAAAGTTTGCAGAAAGGATCAAATGAGAATCATTAAGATAATGCAATTAGAAGAACATAAAAAAAATCACCCAAGTTACTGTTTTGATTTTCAGTAACATTCTTTTTTTAAAGAATAGATTTTTAATATTGATTTGAGAGAGAGAAAGGGAGAGGGAGAGAGAGAGAAACATAGATGTGAGAGCAAGACATGGATCAGCTGCTTCCCGTACGCCCCCTACTGGGAATCGAGCCTGCAACCTGGGCATGTGCCCTGACCGGGAATTGAACTGGGGCCCTCTTGGTGCATGGGGTGATGCTCAACCACTGAGCCACACTGGCCGGGCGCTTTTCGGGAGCTTTCTATTGTTAGGGGACAGAACGGTGCCACCGTGATTTCTTATTAACAAGCCTCTTGAAGGCAGGGCCGTCTCAGCCTTTTCATTCTGTTCCCAGAGCCACGCTGAGGCCCGGATGCCCGGGGAAGGCTGATAACCTGACAGCTGCAAACTGATGTATTGTAGGGTATTTATAGAGTTAACGTGGAGAATGACTTTTCTACCCAGGGAAATTTCTATTCTTTATGTTTAGAATAGGTTTTTTGTGTTTTTTTTCACATGCATTTGTTACACGTGGTTTTCCAAACCATTTCCTTGGGAGGCACGTCGCACGGTTAGCATGTAGATAAGGCCTTGCCGTTTCAGGTGTAGCATGTTGGCCCCATGGGATGGTGCTCCTGGCAGCTGTCCAGAGCTGGGCCCAGGCTGGGTGGTGTGGCCGTGTGACGTGGTGGTCAGTGTCAGACCTCTGGGCTCCAACCTCTGCTCTGTCCCTTCTGAGCCGTGTGACAGCCTTGAGCTGGCTCGGGCTTTGCCAGCCCAGCGTCCTGCTGGTGGCCTGGTCTCTGGGTGGGAAACTCCAGCCCTTCAGTGGCTCTCCTGGTGCAGAGGCCCTGGGTCCCTGCACCGCAGAGCTGGGCCAGCTGCCTCGTGGGAGGCCAGGTGTTGGCCCCCCAGAGCCGATGGGCCGGGGAGAACTCGGGAGTGTCCAGGAAGAGACGGGCCTTGAGCTTGGCAGAGTTTTCCCTGCCCCGACTTCCAGCGGAGGGCTTGGCAGTGTGGACTGGAGAGGCAGATCCCTGGCTTACATCCCAGCGCCCCCGCCTCAGTTTCCTCATCTGTTAAATGTAGACACGTACCCCCTCTGTGAGGGCAAACGTTGCCAGGTGCGTGGTAGGTGCCAGCGCGGAGTTTCTGGCCATGTCTGTGTCTTATCTCCTCTCCCCAGGAGGCCAGGGCGCTGGCGGCTCAGTTGTAAAGATGTGGGAATTGAGGCCCAGAGAGTTTCCATGATTTGCCCCAAAGAACACAAAAGATGGGGACCCAGGTGGTCTGGCCCCGCGCCGGCTCTGGCCTGCCCGCTGTGCTGCTTCTCCAGGTGGCAGGGCCCGGCGGGTGACAGGTGCAACCGCGGGAAAGGCCCAGCTCTGTGTGTGGTTCTGGCCCAAAGCCCAGGACTGCAAGGGGCCGCAGGGTTGGTGGGAGGAGAACTCAATAGGGGGTCAAGCAGAGGAAATAAGACAACAGGGAATAAGAGCCGCTGCCGGTCGGTCGGCCAGATGGTCGCTGATCACGCCTTCCTCTGGACTTTGTGGCCAGGACCACACCGTTTCCTTCTGTCTGGTCTGTGGGCTGTCGGGGCTCAGCAGGGCGGTTCTGCTGGCATCTCTTGTAGTTGCTGTCAGTCACCTGGAGGCTGCACGGGGACAGCTGGGCCTCTGTCCCGCTCCCTGTCACCCAGGGGGTCTCTTCCCTGTGTGGCCTCCACAGCAGAGCAACCAGACTTCTTGTGTGGCGGCACAGGGCTCCCCAAGGTGCAAAGGTGGGAGTTGCCAGGCCCTTTTAAGGCTCACGCCTGGAATTGGCACAGCGCCACTCTGCCTCCTTTTATTGGTTAACAGATCCAAGTTCAAGGGGCCTGGAAATAAAGGGCATGTCAGTGGGGTACTGACCACGAACTTAAGCTACAATCTATTCCCCTCTGTGTTCGCCAGCACGCTGTCATTTATTCCTTCCACCAGTCCTATCTGGTGGGCAGTCTTATTACCCCCATTTCACAGATGGGGGAACTGAAGCATGGAGCAGTTCAGTAACTGTTCCCAAGGCATGTACAGCTAGTGAGCAGTGGAGTTGGGATTCGAACCCAGGAGGTCTGGCCCCTTCCCTCAGCCCAGAGACTCTGGGGAGGTCTGTGGCAGGCCTTGGTGGAGAGGGGTAGGGCCCCCCATCCCTACCCCACAGGGCCTGTCAGCCTGCTGACAACACCTTCTTTTTCTCAAGCAGCCAAGATGCCCCAAACTCGGGTGACCGTTCGAACGGTGCGAGTCCGCAGGCCCCCCAAGGGGAAGCACAGGAAGTTCAAGCACACGCATGACAAGAAGGCGCTGAAGGAGACCCTGGGAGCCTAGGGCGTCTGCAGGAGAGCGCGGGCAGGTGAGGACAGGCGGGGAGACGGGGGCCCAGACCTTGCGGCCTGGGCTTGGGCTGGGGGAGGGGTGAGGAGGGGCGTTTTCCCATACACCATGTGGGCCCGAAGCTTGGGTCCCCTCTGCCCAGTTATCAACGGAGTTTTTCCAGGGGGCAGGTGGGCGGGAGGCTTGGAGACCCCAGCCCAGCTCTGTCCGCAGAGAATGGACCCCCTATCCCTCAGCTGTCCAGCCCCAGCGCTGCTGGAGATCAGGGACGACCAATGGACCCCAGCTCCCTGCCCCCAGCAGGGGGGCCTGTGCCCGGGGCATGTCTCTGAGCCCCGTGTCCCTCTGCTTGGCTTACAGGGTTATTTAATAAGGTATTTGCTGTATCGCCCCCATGGGGTCCTTGGAGTGATAATATTGTTCCCCTCGTCCGTCTGTCTCGATGCCTGATTCGGACGGCCAATGGTGCTTCCCCCGCCCCTCCACGCGTCCGTCCGGCCACCCCTCTGCCAGCGGGTCTCCCCTCAGCGGCCTCCAGCGTCTTGCCCGGAAGCTTGAGAAGGAAATGAAGGATCTGGACTCCATCGAGGTCTTCCCTCCCTCCCGACCCCGAGGACCTGGGATAAGAGCACAAGAGAGACTGAGGGGGGAGGGGCCCCCTGGCCGGGCCACCCGAGCTGCGGACTGGCTCCGAGAACCCTGCCCGCGGCCCCGAGGACCTCTCGGCGGTGGCCTGCCTGGTCCTGGCCCCTGGGCAGTCTGATGGGAACACCCCCAGGCCGGCCGGAGCGCCCCTGCTCCTGTGGCCGAGACCAGGCGGGGAGCACAGACTGGAGAAATCCCTCCCACAGAGCCCAGGCCCAGTCGCCCTCCCTGCTCACCTGTGCTCGCAGCCGCCTTCTTTCCTCTATACATACGACATCTGTGAAGATGTGGACTCCTCCGGGCAAGTGCGGCCCGAGCGCAGGCAGCCTAGAGCCATTTCGAGGGGTTAGAGATGAAGTTTGCTCAGAGGTGGGTGCAGGTGGGGACCTGGGCATCCACTGCCTCCTCCGTGCCCCCTTTGCTTCCTCCTCCGTTTCACCTCTCTACCTCCACCCTGCATCTCCCTCTGGTCCACCGAGGGGGCGCCCCTCCTGGAGGCTCCTGTGACCCGAGGGCCTGCTCCCGTCTCATCCCAGCCCACACTGCCATGCAAGGCCGCGCAGGGCGCCCTGCCCAGGCCGCACGGCCCAGCGCACCGCAGGCGGGACCACTGTCCACATCACAGGCCCGGCCCATCTGTGTGTTTATTATGCCAGCTTCGGGCAGGGGGAGGACACGTGTCTTTTCCGAATGGACACAAGGCTCCGTGTGCACTGGCTGTGCCCCTGGCCCGGCCCCTGGCTTGGATGGCCGGACAGGAGTGAGCTCATGGAGGGCCGGAGGTAAGACGTGGTCCGTCTGGCCTCCATTTCCCCACGTCCTCGCCCAAGCAGTCCGGCTCCCAGGCAGGTGTGAAAACTCAAGGGAAAGTCTCCAGTGGGGGTGGGGGCACACTCCCCCATCTTAGACCCTTTTGAGTTCCATCTCTGGTGGCTGGGCTGGGGGAGGGGAAGGGGAAAGATCCCCAGGCCCCTAGGGGTGGGTTCTGCGCTCCCTTCCCATCTTCTACTGCACTTCCCCCCCCACCCCCCCACCCCCAATCTGCTTCCTTCAGTTTGTAAAGTCGGTGATTATATTTTTGGGGGCTTTCCTTTTATTTTTTAAATGTAAAATTTATTTATATTCCGTATTTAAAGTTGTAAAAAAAATAACCACGAAAACCAAACCAAATGAATCCGCCCAGGTCTGTCTGTTGGCGCCGTGTGCGTGGTTACCCTTTCCGCGTTGGCAGAACTTGCTGACAGCTTGCTGCGTGTTCCTCTCACTCCGGGAGGCTCGGCGCACGCTCACGCTCACACACACACACACACACACACATCCCCACATGCGTGCGCACACGTGTGGGCCTGCTGCTCCGAGGGAGGCCTCTGCCTGGGGGTGGGCAAGAGCCACCCAGTCCTCCCTGTGGGTCTTGGTCCTGCAGCAGCTCCTGGCGCCTGGACCCCAGACCCGGCCTTGTGCCTCTCACCGGCAGTGACCAGAGATGCTTTCCCTGGCCCGAGGGTCCCCACTAGGGAAGCAGACGCTCACCATCACCGAGCTGGGCTGGCTGTTGGGAGGGATCCTCAGTGGGGGGCCGGCTGGAGGAAGTCCCAGAGGGGCTCTGCATTGAGAAGGAGCTCAGTAGAAAGTGGGGTGTACAGTCTGGTCGTGGCTGAGCCTGCAGCCAGCTCTGTGGCCTTGGGCAAGCACAGCCCCTCTCGGGCCCAAACCTCATCTGAAACAAGACGAAGACCAGGAGCCTTGCGACCTCTGACATCCAGCGGTGGGGTCTGCGCTTTCCCTGCGAAGACCTGGGAACATCCCATGAAACAGATTTCAAACGTGCTCTGGGTCCCATCTGCAGGCCGACGGGGGCTGAGGGGGAGCCAGGAGGTGGAGAATGTGGCTCACAGGACTGTCTAATACTGAAACCGTTTGCTGCTGGAGGTCGTGAGCTCCCTGGCCCTGGGAGTGTGGAAGTGGAGCTGGCGACAACGTGGCTGAGGTTGGCGTGAATAACACTGGGGTTCCCCAGGGCGGAGTGGTTGAGTGATCGACTCATTCCTTCATTCGCTCACCGCCTGGAGCCCCTGGCACATGTCTGCCTCTACTTGGGGCTTTTATAACCACGTGGTTTAAGCTCATCCTGGGATTCCTAGCCCTGAGCTCGAGGAAGCGGAGTCTGCCTGTGGGGTGGTGGGTGGAGCAGGTCAGAGGGGTTTGCCTGGAAACGCCTCACCCTGCCTGCCCCACCCTGTGTGCGGGATGCTCCCCTCGCCACCAAACCCCCGTGTCCTGGGCCCGGGCACCAGGGCAGGCTCTGGCTGGAGGGGGAGGGGCCAGCTTCACCAGGAGATGAAATGAGAGGGTCCAGGCCTGTGCCAGCGCAGTCCTTAGCCCTCCTTGGAAGCTTAGCATTTGCCTCCATAGATAACAAAATAGCGAGCGTTTACCGCGTATGAAGTAACGTATCTGTGAATCCTTAATCCTCGCAGCTTGGTTTAAGGAAAGGAGAAGAACATGAGCGGCGAAGTGATGGCCACAGGCTTAGAGAGATGAAGGTCACCCAGCTCCTTTCCGGCCGGATCACAACAAGGTCCCCTCTGCCGACACCGTAGCTGGTGTGTTTCCGCTCTGATTTAGGGTCAGACCAGGAGCCCAGAACCCCAACACCTGCACATAACACCTGTGGGTTATAGTCCCCATTCAGCGGCCCAGTTACTCTGTGACCCTAGGAACGTCACTGCTCCTTCTAGATCCCGGCCTGACTTCCAGGCCTGACTGGCCCCCGCCCTTACTTCTGGCCTCCAACCAAGTGTCAGACCCGGCAGGCCCCCCCTGTCCAGTCCTTCCAGAACCCCCTTGTCACCTGCTTTATTTATCTCCACAGCACTGATCCTCGTCGGCTCCTCCCACAGCTACTCTTTCCTTGTCTCCACATGGAAGCTCCACATGCAGTTATTTTGTTCATGACACTGTCCCCAGAGTCTAGCATAGTGCCTGGTACACAGTAGGTGCTCAGTAAATGCTTGTCGAATGAATGAACATAAAGGTCTGTTATTGGAGCAATCAAGTGTGTCGGTCCAAGTCACAGCTTGCCTGGCTGATCGTCGCACGCACTATGGTGTGGCTGGAAAACTGCACTCTGAGGGTGTCACTGACCACCGATGAGCGATTTCAGCTCCTCAGCTGGCTCCCTGCTTAGCACTGCAGCTTCCTGGACCGAGGGATCCTCAAGGGTGGGGTCATGTTGAATACATTTTCTAAGTCTACCAGCCATCATCTCCTTCCATGTCTATACCTCTCCCTCCTTCCACCCATCCATCTATCCATCGATCCATCCACCCATCTGCCTACTCATCCATTCACTCATCCATCCATCGATCCATCCATCCATCCATCCATCCACCCATCCACCCATCTGCCCATCCATCCATCCATCCATCCATCCATCCATCCACCCATCTGCCCATCCATCCATCCATCCATCCATCCATCCATCCATCCACCCATCCATCCATCTGCCTACCCATCTATCCACTCATTCATCTGTCCATCCATCCATCCATCCATCCACCCATCTGCCCATCCATCCATCCATCCATCCACCCATCCATCCATCTGCCTACTCATCTATCCACTCATTCATCTGTCCATCCATCCATCCACTCATTCATCTGTCCATCCATCCATCCATCCATCCATCCATCCATCCATCCATCCGTCCATCCACCCATCCAGCCATTTACCCACCCACCCATCCCCCTCCTTCATTTCCTCTCTATCACTGTCACCATGTCCCAAGCTCTGTACTTGCCACCTTGTTTTATTACCTTCTAAGGAGCTTGGTGCCCCAGTAGAGAGAACACAGGTTTAGCAACAGCACATGATGAGGCCCTCATGCCAGCATTGCTAGCTCCCACTGCACGGCCTGGCAGAACTGTTGCGTAGGTTAGAGACATGAGCCCAAGCATGGCTCCTGGTGCGTACTGTGCCCGCAGTCCACGGTAGGGTTATTTTTTAACTCTCACCCAGCAAATGGCTGATCACAGTGAAGTGAAGATGGAAAGAATGACCACGAAATCACAGAGGGATTAAAAGTTCAGCTGCAGCCAACACATGCATTTGTATTCCAGGCACCGTCCCATTATTCTACTCAATTAACCCGGCAGTCCTTTCAGGCGATGCCATTGTCCCGTGTTACAGACGAGGAAGCAGGGACTCGGGAGGTCCAAGCCCCTCCCCCCTCCCCAGGGCACAGGGGTCTCCTGTAAGCGGCACGGCCCCTGGGGGTCACATCAGGTCCTTTCCTCATTAGGGGACTCTGGGTCTGTGGACTGACTGGGGTCTGGGCCTGGGCAGGCACCAGGGTCTGCCTCTGGGGGCTCAAGCCAGACCTCTGTTTACCAGACCTTTCTGCGTGTAGAAGCCCAGAGCCTGTGGGTCACTCACCCATTTTGCCCCGGGGCCCTTGTGGCCCATTAACCCCACCCACACCTGCCGGGGCCTCTGCCCTCCCAGGGCCTTGGTTTCTCCCACACATTGAGGCCTTGGGGAGGCTGTGGGGCTCTCACAGGGGTGGGCTGGGTGCGCGGGTCCCCCATGGTTCATCTGCACGCCGTCTCTGCGTTACACTCGGCACTTCTGTCATCTCCACGTCAGCGAGCGGGGGCCACCGCTGCGTCAGGCTCAGTGCCCCGTGCCAGCCAACATACCAGCCCCGGAAACAATTAGCGCCACCCCCAGCGAGGAGGCTGGCACCGAAAGCCAGAACCGCCGGTTGGCGCGCTGTGTTAACACAGCCCACTCAGCGGAGCCATTCACACATTGCCACCAGATTTTGATGATATGAAATAGCAAAGTTCTGCCCAGATTTTGGTTTGGGTTGATATTCAATTCTGCCCCAGCTGTGGTCTGAAGGCACTGAGGAGGCAGGGGAGGGTGGGGGGGGGCATCAGACAGTGAGAAGAGGCTGCTTCTGCCCACAATGGGGGGGCGGGTGGGGGTTGGGGGTTCGGGAGGTTCAGCTTTGCCCAAACCCTCCCCTGTGACTCCATGCAAATGCTGAGCTCGCTCTTTCATACTCAGCACTCTCGCTTCCACCGGGCAGAGCGGGTGAGGCCAGGCAGCAGCCGATGGGTCGGTCGCCATTCTGCGGGCCCAAATTTTGAGTTTCACTTTTGGGTCTCTCATCGTTGTGGCTGCGAGATGGAGGCCCTGTTAGCAAGCATGGGCGCCCTCCGTCATTGAACTGGGTCTTGGGCCAAGAGCTCAGGATTTAGGAGCCTTCCTTCCCTTCCTTCCTTCCTTCCTTCCTTCCTTCCTTCCTTCCTTCCTTCCTTCCCTCCTCCTTCCTTTCTTTCTTCCATTTGGTCCAGCTCATGGGAGAGGGCTTCAGGGTGGTTAAAGAATGGGTAGTGGTTCGGGGAGAGGCTCAGACAAAAGCCAGACACGGGGGAATGCCGAGAGCCACTTAAAGGCCTCTGGGCTCCAAAGGCTCCTAGTCGTGCTTGAGGCTGAGCCTTTGGAATAGATACTCGCCCAGCCCAGCCTGGGGCCCGCAGCCTGTGGAGGTGAGTCAGGTGTCGCCCATCTTCTTGATGAGTTTCACCTCCTCACCCGGAAGTGGTTCTCCAGGAAGTCGCAGAGACGAGGTCTGCGGGTAGAACCCAGGCCTGCGGTGCCACAAGGGCCTGGTTCAGGTTCCTCTCCAAGGCCAGGGCGGCTGCCTTGGCGCCCTGAGTTTTGCCCACTCACCTTGGGGGGCTCCTGCACGTCCTGGGAGAGAATGTGGCCACCGCACAGGTTTTGCATCTTTAAGAGACTCTCTCAGAGCCCCCGGGCTTCTTCTCCGCCAACTCGAGGAAGAAGTGGCCCCGCCCTGGAGAGCCACATCATCCCCATCGAAACAGAAGCCCAGGGAGAGGTAGGTGTGGAGGCCGCAGAGGCCGGGGGCCAGGCGGTTGACCGCAGCCTCCACTCGGTGGGATAATTCTGACGAATTTGGAAGCTCATGGTTGTTGGGTAATGAGGAGTTAAGGTAGAAAAATAACGGTGTGTTGGCTGGTCTCAGAAGTGGTTCCGAAAGTGGCGACTGGAAAAGACGATGGAGGGTGGTCGGAGGCTGGAAGCAGGGGCGTCCCTGGGTCTGTTCGGTCCAAACACTGTTGAAGCAGGAGACAGATCCAGGAGCCTGAGGGCACTGTCTGTCATCTGTTTCTTCACCCGTCCGGCCGCACTGTGAGAATCAGCAGCCACACCTACAGGCCGATGCCCGGCCTTTCATTCTCTCCAAGGGCTGGAGTCTCCCTCTCAAAGCTGTGCCTTCAATGGGCTCTTCATTCCAGGTGACTCGGGCGGCGAGTCTGAATTCCCCTGTCCCTCTGCATGCATAGGATTCCAGGCCCGCTCCCTCATCACATGTTGGGGTTTTACTGGGTGCAGCCAAGCAGATCAGACAATCTACCCGCTTCTCTGAATTTCCTCCAGCACCCATTGTCTGCAGCCACCCCTGGCACCGATTTCTATATAAGGCAACATTCTTCGTGCAGGCATTAGAAACTAACTCAGGTGAACTTGAGCAGAAGAGGATGTTCAAAGAAGAGATATTCAAAAGGGTATTCGAAGAATGTTGGGTGACTCATGAATCCTGAGTGAGCTGGAGACCTGGGCTGCGAGGAGCAGACAGGACCGGTGCTCCCAGACGGCCCATGAGGTCAGCCGGCGAACACCCACAGGATGCGGCGGCCCCCCGGGGACCAGCGTGCCCACACCCGACACCAGCCCCGGGCACCGCTGCCCTGGCGCTCAGCACGGAAGCCCTCTGCTCTGCAGCGCAAGTTCTGTTTTGAAGTCTTGGGCCAGTGCATCTGATTGGTGAGCCTGGAAGGCCCGGGGTGCAAGGGAATTAGAGGCCATGGGTGGCTGGTATTTTTGGTTTCTATAGAGGACAGTGGTCCACGGGTTCAAGCCCCGTGGTATAGGGTTCGGGGAGAGGGTGGAAAAACAATGAAGCAAAATAGCAGCCCAGGTCTGTCTCCTCGTGTCCCACTCTTTCATTCCCTCCAGGCTAGCACAGGGGAGACCACCTGCCCGGGCTCTCCCCTCGGATTTATGATCTCTACGTGGCCGTAAACCTGAGGACAGAGAACTACGACCACTTCACTTATTATTGGCCCCCCGATCCCCGTGCAGTTGCAGGCACATCACTGACCCCCAGTGAATGCCCTTGGATGACCGTATGGATCTGTCCCTCAGCCCAAGACTAGGGTGGGTGAATGAGGTGCTCACCTCTGGAGTGAAGTTCCAGGGGCACCAAAAACTCAGTGATCAGAATACGTAATAGCCTATATAATAAAGAGGTAATATGCAAATGGACCCTCACTCCGTCACACCATCACAAGATGGCTGCGCCCACAGCGGAGGCGGGGTTCCCGTAATGAGCCGTAACAAGCGATTAGCAGGGACCTGAGGCTGCGTGGCGCCAGGCTGGAGCGGGAGACTGAGGCTGTGCCCCCCGCCTGGTGGGGCTTGAAGGGGGACCTCAGGCCATGCCCCCCACCTGGCAGGACTTGACAGGGACTTCAGGCTGTGCCCCTGAGGGTGCACCGGGGACCTGAGGCTGCGCCCCCTGCCCAGGAGGGCTTGACAGGGGACCTGAGGCTGCACCCTCCCACCCGATGGGGCTTGACGGGGGTGAGGCTGGCTGGTTCTGGGTCTCGTGCAATTTTGAGGTGCATGCAGGTGGGCGGGGACTTGACTCTGGGCCCTGCGGTGTGCCCCAGACTCTGACAGGAGGAATATTTTCATATACATTTTAATAATTTTCTTTCATCTCTGACACTTCTATTATAGAGAAAGGGCAAATGGCAATATTAAAATATTTCCTCTAATTAATTCCCTTTAATGTGCACGAATTTTGTGCACCGGACCACTAGTATATATATCCTAACCTGAGGGTATTTTCCTATTGATTTTTAGAGAGAGGAAAGAGAGAGAGAAATATCGATGTGAAAGAAACACATCAATTGGTTGCCTTTGGTCCACAGGCCGATGCTCAATCCACGGAGCCAAAATGGCTAAGGCAAGATAAGTAATATTTTAATGCATTTTTTCCTTCCTCCTCCCTCTTGCCTTCCTTTTGCCAGTGCCCTGAGCTGGGAGTTGGCAAGCCCCAGGGAGTGGGAGAAAAACAAAAGTAATCCATTGGGCTCCCTTTTTCTACGAACAGGAAACGCATGAGAAAAGGGGTTGGTGGAAGGAAAAGTGGAGGTGCCAGGGATTGAACCAGGGACCTCGTACATGCGAAGCACGTGCTCTACCACTGAGCTACACCCCCAACGCCGATGTTTCTTCAAATACAAGTTAATGCAAAAATCCTGCAATGAGCCAAGCCTCAAATTTCAATTAAAGCTGGCTCCAACCCTGCACTGGCGCAATGCCTCTCTCGCCCCTCCCTGATCTTGACCCTGTCACTTCTTTCATTTAAATAAAATATAAATATCTTTATTTAAACCTGTGTGCCTGAGGCACGCTGGTCCCTGCCCTGTTGGCCTGGCTCCATCCTCACTGTTCTTTCTTCTTCCTTTTGTGGCCTTGGTTTCATATCTCCACTCGCTCTTGCTTCAACCAGCCAGAGCCTCCTCTTGGGCTCCCCACCCCCCAAAACCTTCTGCCGCTGTCTACTTCACTCTGTCTACTTCACTCTCAGTGCCCCGTAGCTTTCTGGGGACAGAGGGGTCCAATCATTCATTTGCTCTAAACCAGTTGGTTGAGTGTCATCCCATACACTGAAACGTCGTGGGTTTGATTCCTAGTCAGGGTACATACCCAGGTTGCGGATTTGATCCCCAGTTGGGAGGCAGCTGATGATCTCTCTCTCTCTCTCTCTCTCTCTCTCTCTCTCTCTCTCAAGTAAACTACTGGCATAGTAGTTTAATATATATATATTTTAAGTTGAAATGTTGCCCGGCTGGCATAGCTCAGTGGTTGAGCATCGACTTACGATTCTGGTCATGGCAATGCCCGAGTTGGGAGCTCAATCCACAGCTGATTGAAGATTCTCTCTCATCATTGATGTTTCTGTCTCTCTCTTCCTCTCCCTTCCTCTCTGAAATCAATAAAAAAATATTTTTAAAAATAAATAAATAAAAAGTTGAAATGTTAAAAACAAACAAACAAAATAAAACCTTCTGGGGCTCCTGTCCCCAGACGAGGGTCACACCCACCATTAAGATGCGCACAGCCCTCTGCCCTGGCCCCATCCCAGCCTCCTCCCCGCCCCCGAGCCTGCTGCTCAGGCTGCACCTTCTCCCTCCATCCCCGTGTGCAGGGCCTTTCCCCACATCTACAGGCCCAGGGTCACCTTCCAGGTCAAACCCAGGTTCACTGTGAAACGGCCCCTGTGCAGCTTCTGTGGAAAGCAGTCTGGTGGCTCCTCAAAAAGCTGGGATCCCCACGTGGTCCAGCAGTCCCACTCCTGGACACACACAGAGGAACCGGAAGCGGAGGCTCCGAGGAGATACGGGTTCCAGGTTCGTAGCAGCTTTCTGCACACCAGCCAAGCGGTGGAAGCAGCCCCAGTGTCCCCCAGGGACGAATGGACACGCGAAGTGCCATCTCTACACACAGTGGAGTAGTGGTCAGCCTCAAAGAGGAAGGGGAGTCTGACACCTGCTAAGCATGGATGAGCCTTGGGGACATTGTGCTCAGTGAAACAAGCCAGTCAAACACCTGTATGATCCCCTTTAAATGAGGAACCGGGTGGAGTCAAATTCACAGAGACAGAAAGAATGGCGGTTACCAGCGCTGGGGGAGGGGGAGGTAGTGTTTAAGGGGGACAGAGTTTCAGCTTTGCAAGATGAGAAGCGTTCGGGGGCTGGATGTGGTGATGGCTGCACAGCAATATGAATGACTGAGAACCAGGGAATTGCATGCCTCAAAATAGCTAAGATGGTAAACTTCATGTTACATGTGTTTTCCCACAATAAAAAATTGGGGGGAATAGACTGCTCTGTGAGCTTTTCTCCGAATCCCTTCAAGCGTCTTCCCAGGATTGCCCTCAATCAGGAGCGGAGGGCAGCGAGGTCTCTGTGCCTGAGCACAGTCTGTTCCGGGAAAGGTCTGGCTGCCTCTGGCCCTGGAGGCGGTTGGACGGGTGAAGGAACGGGACCTGAGGGCTCAGCCTCTGGCCACAGCCCTGGAGCCCAGCAGCCTCAGGGAGCTCCATGGCTCAGGCCCCCCCTCGCCCCCCCCGCCCCCCCACTAGCCACACTAACACCACAAGCTCAGTGGCAGGTAGCATGGGGCACTCACTCCTCCCTTCCCTTCCCAGTCTGAGGGTCTGAGGGTCGACTGGACTGGGTTCCAGGCTGTGGGTGGGGTCCAGATCTGCTGCCCCTCACCCTGTTTGGACCAGTGGCTCTCTGGGCTTCTCTTGGCGAAAGGCAGGACCATAAGGGCACAGTTGTCAAGCACGTTTCTGACTTTTGCTCATGTCCTATCCCTTTGGCCAGAGCAAGCCCCATGGCCAAGGCCTCTGTCCAGGCATGGGAGAGCCTTCTCCAGGCCGCTGGGAGCTGAGGCCAGCACCCCAGTCCTGCACGCCCGCTGTGCCACACAGAGCGTGGCGTGCAGGGGCACTGGGAGAGCAGGAAGCCCTGGTCACCACGTCAGGCACTGAGGCGTCCTGTTCCCTGCACGGGTCCTGGGAAGCTCGCAGCCTGGAGGGAGACAGGCCTGGCCTGAAGTGGCTGGGGAGGACGCCTTGAAGGAGGGTGTAGAGGTGAACCTGACCTTGAGGCAGGCTGGCCTGCAACAGGTGGGTCAGGCCTGCAGGGAGGTGAGGATGGCCAGGGCCAGGACCATGTTATAGGAGAGTGTGGGGGATGGGCTGGGGAGTTGAGGATGGAGGGTTGTGTGGGTCAGATGGTGGCGACTCAGAGCCAAGTGGGGGAGGGGCTGGTGCACCTGGGCTCTGGAAGGATGTGTGGTCACAGCTCTCTGCTCTCCTGGGGAAGCAGGCAGCTCTGTGGGAGGCTGGATTGGGGGATGAGGGTGGGGATGGCAGGACTATGGGTGTTTATTGAGCACCTACTATGTGCCAAGCCCTGTGCTGGGTGCTGGGATATAGCTATGACTAGGAGAATGTTGCTGTCCATATGACCTCATGTCCTAGTCGGGGGAGAGGGCAATAGAAGCGGATGAAAGAAATGGCTACAACACTGGAGAGGAGTATGGAAGGGCCGCTCACTGCCCACCTACTGTGTGCCAGATACGGGGAGCTGAGATCTCTGCCCTCCAGGAGCTCAGCCGAGGGGGGTTTGCTGCCCCCCCTTCTCTGTGGGTTTGTGGTCAGTGGTCTGTGTGTCTGAGTGTCTGTGTGCACAGCTGTCTGTGGGCGTGGCCGAGTGCATCCTTGTTTTGCTGGCAGCTCTGCGTTGTGTGTGTGTGTGTGTGTGTGTGTGTGTGTGTGTGTGTGTGTAAGGAGGGAAGGGAGAGCTGTGACTCAGACCTTCCCCGGCTGCCGCAGACGCTGGAGTCTGGGGGGGCTTCTCCCACACACCTGTCCCCTTGGCTCTGGGGTGGGGGTGGGGTGCCCTGCGGGTGCCTGTGACTTTATGGAAAGAGAGTCTGGGTGCAGCCAGAATGTGTTTGCGTTTCCTGGGTGATTGACGGCGGGGAGCGGGCTGTCTTGCCGTGACAGATGTAGGAATGTTTCCGCTAATCAAGGCGGAGAGCAGGGGCGTGGGGGCTGCTGCCCGGGGCCTTTCCCCAGCCCTGTCCCCCGGCCACCTGTCGGGCCTGGAAGCAGTTGGGCAACGCTAGGGAGGAGCTCCCAGACCCAGGGGACTCCCTGCTCACTCCCACATCCCCTGGCATCTCCGGTCAGGCCCCGCTCACCTGCCCCAGCTCCCCTCTGGGTCCAGGGTTCAGCCCAGAGGACGAGCCAGGACATGGAGGGGTTTTGAGTGGGGAAGTGGGACAGGTTCCTCCTCGGGAGCCCCTGCCCCTGGCCAGCCCTGCCCCTTTAGGGCCATAGTATAATAGATGCCCAGAACAGTCGGTGATGGTGGGAAGTTATCCAAACAGGGTAACTGAGGGGGGCCCCGGGTCTCAAGGGGGTGGCATGGTCCTCCCAGGGCTCCTGCCCACAGGCCACGTGTTCGCCCAGCCCACCGTTCTGCTGCCGGCTGCTCAGGAAGTGATGGGTGGGGTGGGGTGGGGCGAGGAGGGGGCGGCAGATAACATGATCACCCAAGCCTGTGTGGTCCCTGCCTCGGTCTAGATTCTGGCCATTCGTCTGTGAAACCCGGCGACTCCCTCCCTTGTCTACACACTTGCCCGTGGGGGGCTGGTGTCCCGGATGAGGTCAGGTGGGGTGGGGCCCCGTGGTGTCGGTGATGGTTGGCTGCCAGTCTGAGTGGCTCCCACCCCAAGAACTCACTGGGCAGCCGTGGTTGGTGCCCATCCTGGTATCATCCTTCTCCCTCCGTGTCCAGGCACTTCCTCCACACGGGCCTGTGGGGCTCGTGAAGGAGGGAAGAACTTGACCTGGTGACCTGCCTTGCTTTGCTTTCTAAGCTGGCACGGGCAGGCCACCTGGAGTCCTAGCCCTGACCCCGGCCTTGACCCTGGCAGTCCTGGACCAGAGCTGTGGGATGGGGTCACCCACTTCATGCCAACTCTGTGTCCTGCCCAGCTGTGTCCAAAGTCACTTTCTCAGGTTTGGCTGCGATACCTCTGCTCCTTCTCCCATTCCCAGTCTCCCCATGAAGATCAGGGAGGCGGGAGGTGCCTGTGAGTCACCCTCTGACTCATGGGAGGCATGGCCAGGGCTGTGTGTGTGTGTGTGTGTGTGTGCATGTGTTAGGGGGAGGAGCCTGAGCTGGGGTCTGAGACATGCCTTGGCTTTCTCACTGTTAAAGTCGTTTAGCCCAGCCCGGCCGGTGTGGCTCAGTGGTTGAGCGTCAACCCATGATCCGGGAGGTCACGGTTCGATTCCCGGTCAGGACACATGCCCGGGTTACAGGCTCGATCCCCAGTGTGGGGAGTGCAGGAGGCAGCCAATCAATGATTCTCTCTCAACATTGATGTTTCTATCTCTATCTCCCTCTCTCTGAAATCAATTTAAAAAACGTATTTAAAAACCTTAGCTCATTGTAGCTAGACCTCCCCTGAGGGAGTCACTTGGTCACAGCCAGGACAGGTTGGTCACCTTGGGCAGATGGGCACCAGCTCTGTCTTGCCCAGGGGGGTGCTGACTCTAAGCTTGGGAGCCAGCGGCCGCCTGGATGCTCTCTGGGGAATACGGGATTGGTCCCAGGGGAAGGCCCAGCAGTGAGAGGTGCAGGAGCTAGAATTTACTTAAACATTTTACTGACTGATGAGTTGATTAATTGAGCCAATGTGATTGGGCTGAGTAGGGGGACTGGGTTCTATGCTAAAAGGCAGGGCTTCTCAAGTACTAATGTGCAAACGAATCCCCTGGGGATCTTGTTAGGATGCAGATTCCGGTCCAGCAGCCTGGGATGGGGCCTGGGACTCTGCATTCCACCAGGCTCTCAGGCGAGGACAACAAAGAGTGTTTGGAAGGGAAAGTTCTGGGTCAGCTCAGCAAAGTTCCTGGCCAGTCATGAATCTTCCGGGCAGGTCCTGGACCAGACTGTAGGATGGGGTCACCCGCCTCATGCCAACTGTGTCCTGAACTGTGTCCTGAACCTCTTTCCTGAAGGCCTGCTGCCTCCTGCATGCCCCACACTGGGGATAGAGAGACATGCGTTGAGTTGCGGGGAGTCACAGACCATGGGGACCTGAAGTCTGGTAAGGGAGAGCACGGAGTTAATGTTGAAAGGGACCATGGAGGCGACTACCCTGTTCCCATTTTACAGATGGGGAAACTGAGGCTGCAAAGCTGACTCAAAGTCTCAAAAGTAATTGGCGAGGCCAGGACTTGAGCCCCAGCCCTCTTGCTCTTGGCAAGATTCTTTCCTTCCCCATCCCAGACGAGAGTGCCTGGGAGAAACAGGGGCCGTGGCGGAGGAGGTTGGGAGGGGGCTGGGTGACCCTGGGCCTCATGCAGATCCAGAAGGGCCCGAACACTTCCATTTGGCTGGGCCTTTGGTTAGATTGAAAGCATGAAGAAATACCCAAATAGGAGTGGGAACGTCGTACTGTGCTTTAGGTATTTGACTTTGGTCAAATCAGCGCCTAGGACACAACCTATTTGTGGCTCCTTATTTGGAAATGACCTGCAAAGGCAAAGTAGGTCTTCCCTGAATATGAGGCACAAGCCCACAGGCCTCCCGACCCCCACCGGCCACAGGACCCTCTGTGTGGGACCAGGAGGCTCGGATGGAGGCGGGAGGGCGGGATGCCGGAGGGGACCGGTGTGAATGTAGCCGGGAAGGGAAGGTGTCTGTGTCCGTCTTGTTCGCTGCTGCTCCCCAGGTTCTAGAATGGCGCCTGGCTCCCCGGAGGTTCTCCGCCTGTATTGTTGGGTGATGGTGACTGAGCCGGGGTGTGGCTGGGGGACGAAGAGAGGCAGGGAGGCGAGGGACTCTGATGACCATTCCTGTGTGCAGAGCGGGCTCTCTTTCCTCCAGTTTTGACCAAGTGAAGCTGGCGGAGAGCTGCTGCCCGGGTTCGGGTCCGGCCTGCTGTGTGACCGGCTGGGCCAGCTCCCCTGTAAGCATCTGCACTCCCGCCTGTAAACGGGGTCTGTCACCTTCCACCTCCCAGGCTCCAGGCAGCGTCAGACCACCCTCTGAGGTCTTTCTCGCTCTAGCACCCAGAGGAAAGATTGGGAAAGAGGATTCTGAGGGGAAACAGAGACAGAGGCGACAGAGGGACAGTTGTGGCCTCAGTACGAAGCATCTTGCAGACGCAGGAGTTTGGGGTGATGACGAGTGGAGAGCATGTGTGTGGTCCCGCATCGACCAGCACACGCAGTGCATGGCTAACGTTTTCCAATCATCCCCGCAATTAGATTGCACTCATTCGATCAGGTATACCCCTGAGCTGGGCTGTTGGGGTCCCAGTTCCTTATCTTCACATAGGGATGTCTGAGAGTGATCTTCTTCTTCTTTTTTAAATATATTTTTATTGATTTCAGAGAGGAAGGGAGAGGGGGAGAGAGAGAGAGATAGAAACATCAATGATGAGAGAGAATCACTGATCGGCTGCCTCCTGCACACCCCACACTGGGGATCGAGTTTGAAACCCGGGCATGTGCCCTGACCGGGAATCAAACCGTGACCTCCTGGTTCATAGGTCGAGGCTCCACCACTGGGCCACGCCGGCCGGGCGTGAGAGTGACGGTCTCATGCTGTATGTTTCCACACAGAGGGTCCCTCTCTCTTCCCTGGGTTCCAGCTGGCCTGTGCAAGCCCGGACGGTTGTCCCGCCCCTTGACTGCTCCCTAGAGACGGCCTTGGCTCCTGCGGTTTACACATTCCCCCAGCCCTCTCCACCCTCGCCCTCTCCAACCGTCAGTCCCCGCCAGCCTGGCAGTCCGCCAGGGCTATGTCCCGCTCTCCAGTGTGTTTTTTGGTGTCAACATTTCCCTCTTTTTGACATTTGAAACGTTTGCTTGCCTCTAGCACCTGGCTCCATCCTGTTCTCTGAGTTTCCTCAAAGGTGATGCGGTGGTTCTGGCGCCCCAGCTCCCTGGCTCCCCGGTCACACCTGGACTCGGGGTCTTTTGATTTTGAGATAATCGTCGATTCGCAGGCAGAGATCCATGTACCTTTTACCTGGTTTCCCCCAATGCGAACATCTTGCAGAGCAAGAGCACAGCACCACAACCAGGATATCAGCACGGACACAGTCAAGATACAACCTGGCCGTCACCACAAGGACCCCGCTTCCCTTCAGGCCCTACCCCCTCCTTCACCCCCGGCCAGCACAAACCTGTTCTGCGTCTCTGTAATTTTGTCATTTCGAGAATGTTACAGGAATGGAATCATGCAGCATGCAGCCTTGTGGGGCTGACTTCTCTCACTCAGCCTAATTCCCTGGAGAGCCATCCAGGTTGTTAGGTAGATCAATAGTCCCTCCTTTTTATTACGGAGTAGTTTTCCGTAATACGAATGCCCCACCGTTTGTTTAACCACTCCGTCGCTGAAGGACATCTGGACTGTTCCGAGCTTGGGGCTGTTCTGAATTAAGTTGCTATAAACATTCCTGTACAGGTGAGTTTGTGAACAGTGCTCATTTCTCTGGGAGGAACGTCCCGGAATGCAATTGCTGGGCTGCACGGTAGTTGCACTTTTAATTTTTAAAAAGAAATTGCCAAACTCCTTTCCAGAGTGGCTGTACCGCTCGATGTCTCTGCCGGCCGTGAATGAATGATCCCGTGTCCCTGCGTCCCTGCCAACAGCTGATGTTGTCACTCTCTTTTATTGTAACCGTGCTGATAGGTGTGAAATGCTATCTCATGATTTAATTTGCATTTAACTAATGGTTAATGGTGTTGAACATATTTTCTAGTGCTTATCTGCCGTCTGCATCTCCTCTTTGGTGAAAGGTCTCTTCATGTGTTTGCCCATTTTCTAATTGATTTTTTCCCTTTTTTTTTTTTTTACTGTTGAGAGTTCATTAAATGTTGTGGCTACTGGTCCTTGGTCAGATACTTGGTTTGCAAATATTTCCTCCCAGTCTATCGTCTTTTCATCCTCTTAACTTTTTCCTGAAGGAAAAGTTTGAAACTTTGATTGAAGTCCAATTGTCAATCTTTCCCTTTATGGGTCATGGTTTTGGTGTCAAGAATGGGAACAGTTTGCCTAGCCCTCGATGCCAAATTTTTTCTCCTGTGTTTTTTTCTAAAAGTTTTATAGTTTGACATTTTACATTTCAGCCCATGGTCCATTTTTTAAAAATATATTTTATTGATTTTTTTTTTTACAGAGAGGAAGGGAGAGGGATAGAGAGTTAGAAACATCGATGAGAGTGAAACATCGATCAGCTGCCTCCTGCACACCCCCCACTGGGGATGTGCCCACAACCAAGGTACATGCCCTTGACTGGAATCGAACCCAGGACCCTTCAGTCCTCAGGCCGACGCTCTATCCACTGAGCCAAACCGGTCAGGGCCCATGGTCCATTTTGACTTGATTTTTGTATGAGGTGGGAGACTTAGGTCAAGGTTTTTTTTGTGTTTTTGTTTTGTTTACGGATGTCCAGTTGTTCCAACACCATTTGCTTAAAAGTCTGTCTCCTCCACTGAATACTTTTGCATTCTTATAAAACATTAGTCAGGAACATTTGTGTGGTTAATTTCTGGGTTCTCTAATGTGTTCCACTAATCTATGTGTCAATCACTCTGCTAATTGCTGTAGGTATATAATATGTTTTATATGCCTTGTACATAAGCTTTATAATAAATCAAGTAGACTGCTTCCTCTCATTTTGTTCTTTTTAAAAATTGTTTCAATGAGTCTGGTTCCTTTGCTTTTCTACTTAAATTTTAGAATAATCTTGTCTATATCTACAAAAAATCTTCTTGGCATTTTTTTTATTTTTATTTTTTTAGAAATTGCATTAAGTCTGTGTGTCAATTTGGGGAGAATTGATATCTTGACTATGTTGAGTCTTCTGATGTATGTTTCTCCATTTATGTATCTTCTTTGATTATTTTCATCAGCATGTTGTAGTTTTCAGTATGCAAGTCCTATATTATGCTTTGTTAGACTCAGACCTAAGCTTTTTTAAAAGAATAGTTTATCGATTTTTAGAGAGAGAGGAAGGGAGAGGAAGAGAGATAGAGAAACACTGATGTGAGAGTGCAACATCGATTGGCTGCCTCCTGCATGCCTACAACCAGGCATGTGTCCTTGACCAGAATCGAACCAGCAACCGCCTGGTGCACGGGGCGATGCTCCAACCAACTGAGCCACACTGGACAGGGCTACACATAAGCATTTTTAAAAAGTGATTGTAAATGGTATTTTAAATTTTGATGACCACACGCACTCATGCTAGGGTATGGAAATACAGTTAATTTTTGTATATTTATCTTGTATCCTGCCACCTTGCTGAACTCACTTATTAGTTCTAGGAATTTTTGTTTTTGTACATTTCTTGAGATTTTCTATGTAGACGAGCATATTACTTGTAAATAGGGACAGTTTTATTTTTTCCTTTCTGATCTGAATGTCTTTTATTTATTTTTCTTGCCTTATTGCATAGGTTAGAACTTCCAGTATATTATGTTGAATAAAAGTGTGAGAGCAGATATTCTTGCCTTGTTTCTAATCCTAGGGGGAAAACATTTAGTCTTTCATAACTAAGTATAATGCTTCCTGTAGGGTTTTTGTAGATACTCGATCAAGTTAATGAAGTTACCCCTTTATTCCTACATTCTTTAGAGAGTTTTTTTTCCCTTGAATGTGTGTCAGATTTTGTCCAATGTTTTTTTCTTTATCGATTGACATGGTCATGCGATTTTTCTCCTTTTATATGTTAGTATAATGGATTACATTGATTGCTTTTCAAATATTGAACCAGTTTCACCTCCCTGGAATAAACCTCGCTTGGTCATGGTGTATAATTCTGTTCATATATTGCTGAATTTTACTTGTGGATATTTTGTTAAGGATATTTGCATCTCTATTCATGAAAAGAATTGGTTTGTAGTTTTCTGTTTTTGTTCTCTGTCTCATGTTGGTATCAGGATAATATCAGCTTCATAAAATGAACAGGGAAGTTTTCCCCCCTCTTCTGTTTTTCTGGAAGAGGTTGTGTTGGTTTGATATGAATATTTGTTAAACATTTGGTAGAATTCTCTGGTGAAACATCTGGGTCTGGAGATTTCGTTTGGAGGAGTTTTAAGATTACAAGGTCAAATGATCAATTTCATATTGAATGAGTTGTGGTAGTTCGTGTTTTTCTAGAAATGAATACATTTCATTTAAGTCGCTAAATGTGTGTATGTAGAGTAGTCTGTAGTATTTCCTTATTATCCTTTTGAGGTCTATAAGGTCTGTAAAGATATCTACTCTCTGTTTTGTTCTGATATTGGTAATTTGCATCTTCTTTCTTTCTTTTTTTGTACATCTTGCTGGAAGTTTATCAAATTTATTAATCTTTTCAAAGAAATAGCTCTTTATTTCATTTATTTTCTCTACTAGAGGCCTGGTGCACGGGATTCATGCACTGGTGGGGGTGTGTGGCCTGCAGGGATCGCCCGCTGTGGGAGCACAGCTCATCCCAGTCAGCCCAGCGGCTGCGGACCTGCCCTCTGAGCGGCTGCTCCCTGGTCCGGCATCTTCCGTGGAGCTGGAGCACTCACCTCTCCAGGGGGCCCAGGGACAATAGCACTGAGAGGTGGCGGAGTAGGCCTCAGTCCCACGGGGGTCACAAACCCGGCCTCCCAGCCTCCGGAGTCAGCTCTGCAAGCCCAGCGGCAGCGCTGCACAGCCTGCTGGCATCCGGAGGAGGCAGCAGGGAGCGAGGAGGAGGAGCCTGGGGCGAGGAGGCGATGATCGTTGCCCGCTTCCTGCCGGTTGGCCCGGGGTTTGCAACGGGAGCAGCCCTGGTCCCAGTCAGCTGAGTGGTGCTCCCACTGTGGTAGGGCACTGACCACCAGGGGCAGCTCCTGTGTTTGCCCCCTAGTGGTCAGTGTGCGTCATAGCAACTGGTCTACCGGTTGTTCTGGTTGTTCCACCGTTCAGTTGCTGGGCTTTTATTATATAGGATTGTTTTTCTGTTTTCAGTATCATTGATTTCTGCTTTCATCTCTATTATTTCCTTGCTTTGCTTATTTTGAGTTAATTTTATTCTTCTTTTTCCTAGGTTCTTGAGGTGGGATACTTTACCTCTTTCCTAGTGCATGTAGTGGTATACTTTCCCTCTCAGCACGACTTTAGCTGTGTCCCACAAATGTTGCTATGTTTTATTTTCATTCCGCTCAATATATTTTTGGAATTCTCTTGAGACGCCCTCTTTGATCTGTGGATTATTTAGAAGTGTTTTTGTTTAGTTTTTAAGTATTTGGGTATTTTCTTGTTAGCTTTCTGTTAGTGTTTCCTAGTTTGACTCCACTGTAGTGAGAAAACAACTTTGTATAATTTTAGTTATTTAAAATTTACTGAGTTTTTTTTTTTAAATGATCCAAGATGTGGTCTATCTTGGTATATGGTCCAAAGGCACTTGAACAGAATGGGCTGTTGCTGGGTGGAGTGGTCCTATAAATGTTGATCAGATCCTGTTGGTTGATGGTGTTATTGAGTTCTTCTATATCCTTGCTGATCTTCTATTTGTTCTATCATTTATTGAGAGACAGTGTTCAAGTCTCTAACTGTAGTTGGGGATGTGTCTACTTCTCCTTTTAATTCTATAAGTTTTTGCTTTACATATTTTTGCAGTCCTATTATTTGGCGCATACATGTTTAGGGTTGCTATGGCTTATTGGTGGACTGGCCTTTTTATCATTATATAATATTTCCCTGTCCCTCTGGTAATTTCCTTTGCTTTGAAGTCTACCTTATCTTGTACTACGATAATTGCTTTTGCTTTCTTGTGATGAATGTTTGCATGATGCGTCTTTTTCCATTTTTTTTTACTCTCAACCTGCTTATGTCATTATATTTGAAGTAATTCTCTAATAGACAGCATAAAATTGAGTCATGTTTTTTAGTCTGCTCTGCCAATCTTTGTCGTTAATCTGTATACAGCGTGATTAATGTAACGATTGATGTGTTGGGGCGTAGTTCTGTCATTTTCTTTCTTCAGTTTTCTGTTTGTTTTGTATTTAGACATTTGGGGTGCTGTGCTGTGAGACTGTATCTTATTCAACTTTCTTTATCTGGGTTCCTCTGGCACCGCTTCAGCAGGGAGGTGGGGATGCTGCCTCATCGCTGCCAAATAAGATCTATTGATGCACGAGGTGGTGGGGTTCTTGTTACTGCTCCAGTGGGGAGGAAAGTCCTAGCTCCCTCCGTGGCTTTCTCTGCCAGCACCTTGGCCGGGCCACTGGAGCGAGCGCCCTGTTACACCTGCTGAGGGCGGCAATCGAGGGTTCCCATTTAGTCTTGCTGGGATGGATGGGGCCGCAGAGTTTTGGGAGCTGTTTGGCCAGAGAAGAATAATTATTGTCTTAAATGTTTCTGACTTGCTAGCTGCCTCTTTTCTGGTTCTTTGGCTAAAGAGGGAAGGCTTTTGATGTCCAGGCCCCTTGGCATTGCCAAGTGTGGGATGCACGAAGCAAATGTTAAAAAATAAATCAGGTAACTCATAACCATGCTGTTCCTTGGACCCTGCCATCCCCAGCTAGTCTCTCTCTCAGGGCCTCCCGACGCTGGTTTTATCTCTTATTCTACAGTTTTCACCTGTACTCAGCGGGAGGAAAAAGAGCATGGATGTCTACTACATCCTCCCAGAAAGAGCAAACGTTTAAAACATAAATTTTACTCTTTACCTCAAATGAAGATTGTCGAGTTATTAAAATCCTTTTTTTTTTTTTTTAGTACACGTTCACTGCCCATGCAAGGCCCTCACTCATTTTATATAAAGAATATACATGTGTTGCCCTAACCGGTTTGACTCAGTGGATAGAGCGTCAGCCTGCGGACTGAAAGGTCCCAGGTTCAATTCCGGTCAAGGGCATGTACCTTGGTTGCGGGCTCATCCCCAGTAGGGGGTGTGCAGGAGGCAGCTGATAGCTGTTTCTCTCTCATCAATGTTTCTTTCTAACTCTCTATCCCTCTCCTCTTCTCTCTGTAAAAAATCAATAAAATATATTTTTTAAAAAAGAATAAACATGTGTGTATTTTTTTAAAAAAACTCCCCTCATGCCCAAACCAACTCCCTCTCTCCCTCCAAAGGCTCCCCCTCTGACGTATTCCATGTAGGCCCTTAAATATACATGTGTCCTCAACAAGTATGCAGCTTTGGGGGAGGTATAGGTGTGCTTTGTGCTTTAAGTTTACAAAAATGGCATCACGTCAGACATCCTATTGGCTGTACTTCCCTTTTTACTTAAAACTAGGTCTTCTGGGTTTGATGCATGTTGTCCTACAGATGGGCTGCCTTCTGGCCACCATCTGCATCCTTCACCCTTCACTTACGCCGAGGGACGCCCGAGTCTCCTCCAGTTCGCAGCCCCTGCACACGGTGCTGCCAGAACGCCTGGGGCGCGCCCCCGTCCACCTGGTTGGAACCTGCCCTGCGGTTTACACCTAGATGTGGGGTGGCTGGGCCACGGGCGCGTGCTGTCATAGCTGCTTCAAGTCCTGGCAGATTGCTCCCGCGCGGGCAGTGTCTGGGAAATCCTGGCGGGAGAACAAATTAAGGTAGTGTTAGGGATTCTTTGGTGAAACAGATATTATTTTGGCAAAATGAACAACTGCCCCCTAAATCGTGTTTGGGTGTGTAAATAACTAGGCAACATCACTGATGATCAGGGGGAGTCCTGCCCGGCCCAGCGGAGGGGACTGAGACGGGGGTGGGAAAACATTCGGAAGCAGGGAGAGTCTTCAACCCCAGAGACCCCAGAAGTGGAAATAGCGCTGGGAATCCGGCATGAAGGGGCGGTAGCGGGGGCAGCCCCTAGTATAGGGCCCGCCACACAGTAGGTGTTGCATTAATATTTATTAACCGGACGGGTGGAGGGAGGAATGGCTGGTTTGTGCCTCTGCACACGTGTGTGTGGGGAGGTCTGTGCTGCTGGGAATCCCAACCTTTCCCCCCTGTATTGGCTCTGCCAGCCGGGGGTGCGCACCTGGGAAGGGACCACCTGTGTCCTTGAGGCCCCAGACCCCGCCTGTGGCCACCCTGCCCATCTCAGATGCCTCCCGCCATTCACTCACTCACAGATACTCCCAGACGCCTCCCTGGGCCAGGCCCCGTGCGAACCTCCTGCGGAGTCTTATTCTCCAGTTGGTTGTGTGGACTTTCCCTTTCGAGCATTTACTGCGACTTGTCAGGGCCTTTCTAATCTAACCTGTTAACTTATCACTGTTTCATTCACAAGCGTAGGTGTTTGGCGCATAGCAAGTGCTCAATAAATGCTGTGGAGGGAGTGTCGGTGGGATAAAAGGTGAAATGAAGGTGCATATGGCTCCCGAGGAGGGAGAGACCGTCCCTGTCTGGGACCAGGAAGGAGGGCTTCCTGGTGGAGGTGGTGACCTCACAGCAGGGTGTTTGCCAACTGGATATGAGAGGCCCAGGCAGAGCGAACCCTCTGGCATGTCCAGGGAACTGAGGGTGAGCTGGTGGGAGCCGCCTGGAGGTCGTGGGCAATGTGAGTGAGGGGTTCTTGAAACACTTTTTACTGAAGAGCAATATATGTCAAGAAAAGTGCTCATATCGCGTGCCTGGCTCAGTGAATCTTCACAGGCTCCATACGCCTGCGAGGACATCACCAGCCCCCGGGAGTCCCCCTTGCGCTTCCCCAGGCCTCGTTCCTCCTGTGCCCCCAGCAGGAACCATGGCCCCGGCTTGGGCACGGTTGCACGTGGTTTTGAAGTTCACATAAATGGAATCACCAGTGTACACGCCTGTGTGTCAGCTTCTTCTTCTCACGGTCATGAGATGCGTCCAGGTGGTTGTGGGGCGCGGACCTCAGCCGTTCTCCTTCTGTTCTGCTGTTGATGGACAGGGGGGTTAGTGCTGGGTTTGGGCTGCTCTGAATCAAGCTGCAACGACTGGTCTTGCACGGGCCTTCCTGTGGACGTGGGTGTGGCTTTCTGTCGGACACACACCCGGGAGTGGAATTGCTGGGTGCAGGCAGAGCTTGTGTTCAGCTTCTGTAGACGCCGAGCCGTTTCCCAAAGGGGGTGACCAGGTTACACCCCTTCCGCAGCAGCGTTCGAGCGCTCCCATTGCTCCACTGCCTCACCAACACTTGATGTTCTCTGCGATTTTATTTTTAGCAATTTGGGTGGGTGTGTGGTGGGATCTCGTTGTGGTTTTATTTTGCGTTTCCTTGATGACTAATGATGTTTTCATGCATTTATAGGCCATTTGAAGGTCCCCTTTTGTGAATGGCTCGTTCAAAGTCTCTTGCCCTTTTTCTACTGGTTGCCGCTCTTTTTTTTTTTATTATTGATTTGTAAGCGTTCTTTATATATGTTGGATCTGAGTCCTTTGTCAGGTACATGTTTTGCAGATTTTCAGCGAAGGATTCAGAACCTGGCACCGATGTGGTTGAACTGTGTTTCTAAAAGCTCCCCCTGGCTGCGGGGTGCAGGACAGACTGATGGTGAGACAGGAAGGAGGGTGCGATGGTCGCGATGACCAGCAGGGGCAGGGATCTAGAGATACTTCAGCAGCAGAATTGACAAGCAACATCTGTCATGTCATGTCATGACAAAAACAAGATGCGTGCGTGACAGACAGAGGGGGCGACAAGGCTGACTTCCAGGGCTCCCTGGCTGGCTGAGGAGCTGACGCATTCTGTCCGCCTGGCCTTGGGCAGCCAAAGGCGGCTTTGTCCTCCCAGGCTCCGCCCAGGCCTGTTGGTTGGAGATGCTCTGGGGTCGCCGTCGGGACACTGGAGAGAGCGCCCAGTGTAGAATCTGGGTCTCCCCTGGCAACCAGAGGACAAACGTCCCCCCCAACACACACATGGCTGGGCTGGTCCAAGACGACCCTACGCCCCCGATGGGTTGGCAGCTGCGGGATCTGGGCCCAGCGCGGATGGACAATGACCCCCTGTCTGCAGGCTCCTCACCCCTGCTGAGCCCAGGCGGGGGTGACAGCCCTGCTCCGGCCCTGGGAGTGGTGGGGACATCCTGCAGTGTCTGGGCTTCTGCTGAACAGTGGGGACCACACGGGAATGGACCCCGGGCCTGTACCCCTGGCTCACTTCCTTTTTATTTTATTTATTTACTTTTATTTTTATTGATTTCAGGGAAGAAGGGAGAAGGGAAAGAGAGATAGAAACATCAATGATGAGAGAGAATCATTGATTGGCTGCCTCTTGCACGCCCCCTACTGGGGATTGAGCCTGCAACCCAGGCATGTGCCCTGACCAGGAATGAACCATGACCTCCTGGTTGCTAGATTGACGCTCAACCACTGGCCGGGCCCCCGGTTCATTTCTTGACACACGTCCTGCCCCCACTGTGTCTCAGTGCGTACCTGGGAAAACCCCGCCTCCTGCATCTCACACATGGGTTCAGCCCATCTCAGCGCTTCTTTGCTGGTGGGATTGAACCGCACACTTCCCTTGCATTGCACCGGGGACGTAGCACACACCACGTGCCGCACTGTGCTTGTTGCTTCACACGTGGGATGCCCACCCCGCTCCCGGTGACCTCCGGTAGAAGCATCTGTTTCTTCATCCTGTAAATGAGGGCACTGACTTGCCCAAGTTCACACAACCAGGGTGGCAGAGGCGGGACTAGAACTTCGGCCAATTGGACGCCGTGGCCCCTGTCTTCTCTCTCCCTGGGGATCTGAACGCCCTCTGAACCATGGCCCCGCCATTACATTACTCTGTGTGTGGGAATGGGCCTGACTCTGCTGCTATGGGCAGGGACAGTCTTGAGAGAACTCAGGTTCATGCCCTGGCCTTGCCCTACCCTGCTGGGCCACCTTGGGTGAGTCACGTTTCTCAGGGCCTCAGCCTCCCCATCTGAGCAATGGGGTGATCCCTACCCAGCCTTGCTCCCGCGGTTCTTAGTGAGAAAGGCATGGAAGGACCCGGATGGAAGAGGCCATTGGCTCTGTCACATGCTACTTGTTTGGGTCCGCTCGGTGCCTAAGCTGACCTTTCCTGTTCCCTTTTTTGGTGTCAGGGGAGAGTCCGATCACTCCCCCCTCCCCCCGGCCTCTCCAGCCTGCACTTTTTCCAGATTAATCAGTCTGCAGCTGCCCCGCGCCCCAGCAGGCCTGGGTTCCGGCCAACGGCGGCCGCCCCCATCCTGGGCTCCAGGGCCGCCAGATGGGCAGCTGGTCCTGGTGCTGGAAATAGCCTTGAGGGGAGATTTCCCGCTTTCCGGCGCTCAACCACTTCCTCTCTGACGGCATGCAGTCTCCAGAAGCTTCTGCTGGTGGCCTGGGGTCACGCCTTGAGTCTTGGTCTGTTGTTCTCGGTGTGTCTTGTAGCAGCAGATACTGGGGGGCCGCCTCCTTGACATCCATTCTCTGATGGAACCCCACACTTCCCAGCCCATGGCTGAGTGGGGTCGACACAGCCCCAGCTCCAGGTGGGCTCCGGTTTAAGCCAATCACTAAATCCCACCTGGGATGGTTCAGGGATGGACACATGACCCAGGACTTGAGGTCTGGGATTAAGCCATCTGGGATTGGTTCAGGGATGGACACATGACCCAAGACTTGAGGTCTCCGGGAGGTAGACTTGCTCTCCCTACTGGGTGTGAAGCAGGTGGACCCAGACCTGGTTGGGGGGCCATTCTGACACCCCCAGGGGAGGTCAGGCTGGGAAAGGAACAAACGAGATAGAGGCAGAGAGACCTGGTCCTGTCTGTCCGTCTGTTTGCACGGCTGGATCAGGCTGCACCACCACTATCTCCTCTGGGGACTCCAGCTCTTCTCTCAAAAACAACCCAAACACCAAACCGAGCGAAATCCATCCCTGCTTCACCCCATCGGTCAAGTTCTCTGCTCCCAGGTCAGCTCTTACCTGCAGGACCCGGGACAAGAGTGCAGGCAGCCCCACACTCTAAGTCAGAATATGGAAATGGTATAAACATGACGCCCAGCTGTGAAATCAAATATCTCCTCTCTTTCCATTGAGAAGTAGACCTTCGTGAGGGTTTGGAGTTAGACTTCTCCTACTTCCGGCACCTGGTGGCCTGGGGAGAGCCAGCCCTGGCCTGGTACCCTTCTTTCCTCACCCCCTCCCACCTTGACCAGCCTGGAGCCCCTGTGTGTGGACACGCAGCCCAGCTGAGCGCTGTCCAGCGTCCCTGAAGAAAGCAGCTGTCCCGTGGCCACAGTGTGGGCAGAGGACCCCTGGAGCCCTGGCCTCCTGCTTCTTCCGATCCAGCCGCACCCGGGGAAGAGCTGCCTCGACTTGCCCCTTTAGTTTTGAATCCCCATCTGAGGGTATGTTCATTGATTTTTTTGTTAAAGATAATTTTATTTATTTATTTATTTATTTATTTATTTATTTATTTTTATTGATTTCAGAGAGGAAGGGAGAGGGAGAGATAGAAACATCAATGATGAGAGAGGACCATTGATTGGCTGCTTCTTGCATGCCCCCTGCCGGGGATCGAGCCTGCAACCCGGGCATGTGCCCTGACCAGGAATCCAACTGTGACCTCCTGGCTCATAGGTACGCTCAACCACTGAGCCACGCTGGCTGGGCTGTTCACTGATCTTAGAGAAAAAGGAAGGGAGAGAGAAACATGGATGTGAGAGAGAAACATTGATTGGTTGCCTCCTATACGCGCCCCACCGGGGATCAAACCTGTAATGTAGGTATATGCTATGGTGTATGGGATGACACTCCAACCTACTGAGCCACCTGCCTGGGGCTCCCCTCCCCCCATTCTCTCCCAAGTCTCCCTCTCCTGTGCAGCTCCCACCCGCTCTGCAGGAACGAGTCTCTCTCCTCCTCCATGCTGCTGAGTGCTGAGCTCCTCCCTGAGGACCCGGCTCCCCTGGGCCTCCCCCTCCCTGGCTGCTCAGGCTCCTCTGCGGGTCCCTCCTCATCTCTCCGACTTTCAAATGTCAGGGGAGGGGCAGGGCTCAATCTTTGGTCTTCTCTGCCTACACCCATTCCACCAGATCTCATCCCATTTCGTGGCTAAATTGCCACCCACAAGCCAGTGATGCTCAAAGGTGTGTCCCCAGCTGGGACCTGTACCGGCTGTCGGCTCCGCACCTCTCCCTGGATGTATATCAGCCCTCACCTGTCCTACCTCAGCGCCTGCTCTCCCTGCTCCTGACCATCTTAAACCTGCCCTTCCTCAGCGGCCCATTCTTTCAAATGCTGGAGCCCAAACCTGGAACTGACCTTGATCCTTCTCTTTCCTTTACCCTCCCCCATATGATCCTCTGCAGACACTGCCAGCTCCTTCCCTACTTCTCACCACCTCCAGCTGCCAGCCAGCCTAGCCCCCACCGCTCCGAAGCCCCTCACCACCCCCACCCTCCAGGCGCGTGGTGCACTCACCAGGCAGGGCTGCGATCCCCCTCTCTGCACTGCCCAGCACACAGTAGGTGCTCACTCCGAGTTTGCTAACTGGGGTTGCACATTTGGCTTCGTTTTATGTTTTCTATTAGGCCTTGGTTTCTTTTCTTTTAAAATCATGTTTATTTGTTGTTGAGTTTGTCTTTACTTTGTTTTTATTGCCCTTTTTCTGATTATAAAACTAAAATGGGCTCATTGCAGAAAATGGTGACAATATGTCAGAGTATACACGAGAGAGAAGATTACTCATAAGTTAGCAACCGAGAGATAATCATTATTAACATCTGGTGTGTTCACTTCAACTTTTTCTTCTGGTGCACATTTTTTCTTTTACCAAATCTTTTACTGTGACCATTTCTTATGTCTGGTCTTCATCCTACCTCACGGCTACATAATATTCCGCTGTGACAGTTTATTGTAATTTATTTAACAAAGCATTCTACACACAAATGATCATGAGACATGCACTGCCTCGCCATCCTACACACACACACACACACACACACACACACACACGCACACGCACGCACACGCACACACTCACATACACACTGACCCCCACCCCCCCAAACACACCAGCACACGCTCCCGGGCTCCCGGCCGCCACAGCAGAGGTGGCTTCCCAGCAGAGGGTGACCAGTGCACTCACTGGTCATGTGGACCCAGCTGGGTGGGGCTCCAGCCTTTTCCTCTGACTGTTCCTCAGACAGACAGATGTCGAGACAGACACAGACAGGACAGGCAGACAGAGCGAGCAGGAAGTAGGCAGAGGGGGGCCGGGGAAGGAGGAGGCAGCAATGGCTTTGGGGGGTTGAGAGGGGTCAGGTGATGGGGAAAGTGGGGTGGTTGGGGGCAGGGCCCTGGCTGCCCCCGAAGGGGCAGACCCCCGACAAGGGCAGGCGACAGAATGGGGTTTCCTCTGCTCAGCGCTCTCAAGGGCCTGCAGAGGGAGGTGCATGGTCACAGAACCGAGAACTAGAAACTCAGGATCCTGGGACCCGAGGGGCTGAGCGGGGCGGCCAGGAGGGACCATCTCATGCCCCATCCGATGATGGTCAGTGCAGGCGCTGGGCCCAGTGGTTCGGGCCTCTTGGGGCTCCTGACTTGAGCGAAGGGGCTATTCTGCCTCCCCGGGTGGCCTGGCCCAGGCTTCCGTGGTCTCTGTCCCCAGAGCCAGAGTGAGCTCTTGAACTACGCAGCGCCGTGGGCATCGGGTGCAGCTGCCTGGAGGGTCGCCAGGACTGGGCAGAGGGGCTTGGGTGGTCCTTGAGCTGCCACAGGAGAGAGGGAGACTGGCATCCCAGACTTGACCTCAGATGTGTCCTACTGGCCCCCACCAGGCCCTGAGCGACGCCTCCAGGACCCTCAGCTGCAGAGGGCAGCCTGGGGGAGAGGCGCAGGGGCCAGTGCCCGGGGTCACCTGCATCCTGTGGCGAGGAGGTCTCCGAGGCAGACCCCTGGGAGCTGCCCTGGCCGGACTCCTTCCCAGAGTGCACTGGCTCTCCCGCGGCTGAGACCAGAGGCTGCAGAAAAGCATGAAGAATGAACTCAGCTCTGGTGGCTCTGGGAGGAGTAGCAAACACACGGGGTCCAGAGTCAGCGCGACCTGGCCACGTGGGATCCTGGACGAGTCATTTCCCTCCCGGGACCCCCAGGGACAGCCAGGCAGGAGGCTCCGGGGCCTGACCACCGGGGACTGCGGTGTTTCCAGTTCTCGGAGCCTGGGAGCCGGCAGGCCATGGCTGCGGAGGGAGTTGGCCCAGATAAATAAACAGTGGGAACCACCGTAACCTGCATCAGGCCAGGCTCGGCGCAAAGAAGGGCTGGGTTCCTGCCCTTGGCCAGGGAAGAGGCTCTGCAGAGAGGCAGTTACCAGATGGTGACCACAGCGCAGCAGTGCTGAGGACGGAGACAAGCCTCCCATTTTGCAGACGGAGAAACTGAGTCCCAGAGAGGGAAAGCGGCTGTCTAGGCCTCTTTCCTCCCCACCCATCTACCCTGTCCCCTGGCCACTTTCCAGAGCTGGGGAGCAGGCTGGGGAGCCCTATAAGGGAGAACTGAAAGCAGTAACCCCTCTCGTGTTGATTGACTGCTCCCAGGCCCCCCAGTTCTCTCCTTCCGGGTTGGGGTTTGTCTGCTCCTGTGATAGCTTGGGTGAGTGGGACTGGTAAGAGAGTGTCCCCTGTCCCCCCAAATCCAAGGAGCGCCCCAAGTGGGACACTGCTCGGCCGCCAGGACAGAATGGCACTGGGCCAATGCCCCAAGCAGCGACAGCGAGAGGCAGCTGGCGGGGCTGCCGCCAAGAATGCCAAGAATGCAGAGCCAAGAATGCAGAGCGGCTGTGTCCTTCCCGCTCCTCTTCCTCCCCCAGCGGGAGAACAGGATATTCCCTGTGCAGGGAAGCCCGAGCCCTGCCCCCTTATGGGAAAGCCGCGGGCATGTGGGCTCTGCTGCTGCCCTGGGATGGGCACTCAATGCGGGGGAGCCCGGGGGGCTGGCACTGCTGGGGACAGCAGGTCTGTGTGGGTTCCGCACGTGTTGCGGACCTACTATGTGCTAAGTAGTTATTCACGCAATCTCACAAGCATGGGGGACTGTTTTACAGGTCAGACAGTTGAGGCTCAGAGGGGCCAAGGAACTTGCCCGAGGGCACCAGCTGGCAAGTGGCAAAGCCAGGCCTGATCCAGGCCAGTCTGACTCCGATGCTCTTAGCCATTAGGCCGGGCGTCCTCAACGCCACTGTGCTGCTGGGGGCCGTCCCCGGCCCCCCATAAACCCTACAGAGAATGGTCTTCCTGGCAGTTGGCAAAGGGTCAATGCGGGAGGTCTGTCTCTGAGCTGCGGGGACTGCGGGGGCTGCGGGGGGCTGGAAGCGCAGCCCGGGGCCCCCTCCCAGTTCCCCCAGGGTCCCAGCACCCAGCAAGCCCAGAGCTTGGCCCGAGCTCCTCCGGGCCCTCTGTGACGGGGCCCTGGGAGAGGATGGAAGGCTCTGGAAGGCTGAAGGGAGATGCAGGGGCGGGAGAGAGCCTGCACCCCGACTCCAGTCCTGTGATTCTAGGGGTCTCTCTGTGCCCCCAGCTGTGCACCCATCTCCTCTCTCCTGATCCCGGCCTTTTGCTGGGCTGCGCCTCTGGCCATCACCCCTTGACTGAACCCAGCCCTGCTGGCAGGTGGGCGACAGACAGGACTACAGAACCTTGGGCTGTGCTGCGGGGGATGCCCAGACCCAGGATCGCCCCAGACCAGGCCTCGAGTCACTGGAGAACAAGGGGCCATCTGCACGGGGTATTAACCCATGAGAAACAGGGGGGACCCCCCAAAAAAAGAAAGAAACAGGGGGACCCAGGCTCATGGGCGCCAGGCCACCTGCTCACAGTCACAGAGCTGTGATTTAAATCTTGGTCTTGTCTCTGGCTCCCACCAGCCCTCAGGGGGGTCTGGCCTGGTCTTCCCACCCGGTCCCCTTGCCCCTGGCTCCCGGCTGGTTCGGTTCCAGCGTGCTGTCCTGCACTGGCTCCGGGTCCCCTGGGGAGACCGGGTCAGGTAAACAGGATCCCAGCGCACTCTCTGACCTTGTTTACCTCCCGAAAGAATGTCAGGGCATTCTTCCCCTTCCCCGCCTGTGAGTCACCCCGCAGCAATGCCAGGCTCCCGCCACTGCCTGCCCGGCCCCCGGTCAACCCCTCTGGACCCCGGCCCCTAGCCTGCTCACCCGGTGATGTCAACCGTGTCCCCCTCCCCCCCTCCGGGGAGCCCACTGGGCCTTGGGTCGCCATGGCGACGGCTCACAACAGGAAGCCAGGCCCGCGAAGGCCTGCGCTGGGCCAGAAACACAGGAAGCAGCGCTGAGCACTGCACAGCATTGTCAGCCCCATAAAAAACAAAACAGAACAAAAAATTTAATGAGAACAATTAGCCCAAAGAAAAAGGGAAAAAAAATAGGCCAACAAAACAAACAAAGCCAAACACCCTGAAGGCAGGAGGCTGGCCGAGCTCCAAGGACCCCGTGTTTCCCCTCCCGACACAATGTCGGTTAAATAATACTTCCTTCTCAGAAGGCTCCTGGGGCGTGGGGGTGAGGGGTCCTTCCCAGCAGCTCCTCTGCGGAGCCCCCCGACTTCCGAGGCTCCCAAGGCTGGCCAGCCCGGCTCTCCTTGGCTCCTCCCAGCAGCCCTGACCCAGCCAGCTCTGTGACCTCCACTGTAGGCTCTGGGGGGCCAGATGGGCTAGTCACCCCCACCCCCAGGTACTAGTGGTCCCCAAGGCCTGCAGGGGCGGCACCGGCTCAGTGGAGAGCGCACGGGCGCTGGGCACAGATGGCAACTCGACTGCTGCCCCCACTGCTGCGGCTGTGACTCTGTGCGGTGACCACCCTCCCGAGCCTGTTTCCTCCCCATTTTCCCATCATCACCATCATCAGCACCATCCGCCCCACCCCACTCAGGTCTGTGAAGCTTAAATGAGTTGGTGCATGAACTGCATCCACTCCGTGCGCTGAGGGAACTGGAAAAGGAATGAATGAACCGGCAGAAGTGCAGCTCAGCATGGATGCGCTCAGACACCACGAGGGGGCAGGGGGGGGGGCGGAGAGGGCGCCCCATCAGCACAGCGGGGCCATCAGAGGCTGGGAGACTTGGCGGGCTCTTTAGAGGGGACCAAGCCCTGGAGTGGGGGTGCAGCGGAGAGTCCTCAAGGCCCCCTCTCTCCCAGGAGCTGAGGGCTCCGGCCCAGTGACTCTGCCTGGATGATACCATCTAGTCTGGTACCCGGCTGGTGTCTGCCTGTGGCCGGGAGCCTGCAGCTCGGGGGGCAGCTGGAGGCAGAGAGACCCCGGGCAGGACCAAGACCTCGGACAAAGCGGGCTCTGGGGCAGAGGAGGCCATTGAAGTCCTTGGGAACGTGCTGACGATGGATAGTGAAAGGGCGAGGGCTATGCCCTCCATCTTGCCATAACAGATAGCACCGAGGGACGGTGGCAGAGCGAGGCCATCGCTGCAGCCGGGGTTGATCCAGCACCTGCTGTTGGCCTGCAGCTCCTGCCGATGGTCAGTGAGAGAACCAGGCACTCCATGAGGCAGTGCAGGCCGAGGCTGGGCCGTGGGCGGCTGGATGCTTAGGGGACAAGGTTGACTGTGTGGCCCCAGGCCGTCCGGGAGCCACACGGAGGACGCCGGCCAGGAAAAGCTGATGGGAGTTTGTGGAGCAGCTATGAAAGGGGCAGCTGTGCTGCTCGGGGGACAGCGTGTGCACAGGTGTGTTGGTGAGAAAGCCAGCGTCTCCTGGGCATGGGAAACGGGCCCACGTGACTGCAGTGGAATTTGGTGTCACAACATTAAGTGGAGACCTGATGGGAAAGAACGCGTTGAGAGCCAGACCATGGAAGGCCTTGAGTGCCACATCCAGGAGTCCGATCCTGATGCTCAAGGCCCCAGAGGGCCAGTCTGGTATCTGATATTTCTGGACAAATTAGGAATTGAGTGGGGGGAACACACCAGGGAAAAGCACAGGAATGGAGGTCAGGCAATCTGGGGTTTGCCGACTTGGCTTCTTTTATTTGAACTCAGTAATAATGACACATAGTAGGTGCTCAGTCAGTACTTATTGACAGAATGAATGATAATCACCTTATACTGAGATATATATTTGTACACATTGTCATTAATTCCCACCTCAACCCTATGAAGTAGGCCTTATTCTTCTCCGCTTCTACAAATGAGAAAATGGAGGCTCAGAGAGGTTGAGGAAGTTGCCCCAGGCTGCACAGCCTGCGATCCTGGAGCCAGATTCCAGCCCAGCTGGCTCCACCTGCCATCTCAGGCATGCCACGCTGCAGTGTT
>NW_005871757.1:4998-11005 GCF_000147115.1 Myotis lucifugus | reverse complement strand
GCCAGGGCGGGAGGTAGTCATCTCAGTCCCGGGCCCTGGCCCTGGGGCCCTGGCCTGCTCAGCTGGAGGCCAGGGCCGGGACGCAGCGGGCAGGGGCGGGGGCTGCACCTGCCCACACCGTCCTCCTGCCTCCTCATCCGGTGCCCCGCACGCACCTGCCCGGGTGGGGAAGGACACGGATCCCTTCCAATCCCGGTGGAAATCCTCGTGGGGGTGTGGAGATGGGCTGCAGGAAAGGGACATGGCGTGTGGGCGGCCGTGTCTGCAGCAGGTGAGGGACAAGGGAAGGAGCCGCTGGGGGCCATAGAGCAGCAGGTCTCTAGGACAGGAGGGGCCAAAGGGTCGTCGCCAGTAGCTGAAGAAGGGCCCTGGCCTTGCAGCCACGGAGCTGAGTCCTCCTCTCGCTTCTGCTCCACATGGGGGGTGGGAGGGTGGGGGGTGGGACGGTGGGGACTTTGTGAAGTTGTTCTCTTGAAATGAGGGGCTCTGACTGTAGGCAGAGGCAGCAGGCCGGTCTGTGCCTATGAGTGTGGGTTGGCAACTGGACTGTCGGGACGCAACCCTGGCCCCGCAGCCACACCAGACAGACCGTGGGGAGGCATGTTAATAGCACACGGTGCAACCCGGCCGGCGTGGCTCAGTGGCTGAGCATCGACCTATGAACCAGGAGGTCACGGTTCGATTCCCGGTCAGGGCACATACCTGGGTTGTGGGCTGGATCCCCAGTGGGGGTGTGCAGGAGGCAGCCAATCAGTGATTCTCTCTCATCATTGATGTTTCTATCCCTCCCTCTCCTTTCCTCTCTGAAATCAATAAAAATATATTTAGAAAAACAACACACAGTGCGGTATGGTCGACAGAGTGGAATGTTCTGGCTCCTGCACTCACTGGCTGTGCAGCTTGGGCAGGATGCTCAGCGTCTCTGTGCCTGTTTTCCTGGAAGAAGAGGATTGTCACAGCACCCACCCGCTGGGCTGCCGGCCGCGGAGTCAATGCACCTACGCTGGGCAGGTTGTGGGTGCCCACAGAGCCACCCTAGGGTGCTCTCCCTGGGGGTCCCCAGAACAGCTTCACTGCCAGGCCCTGTGTCCGCCTGGCCCTTGGGACAGAGATGGGAGCAGGTGGAGGAGCAGGAGGCGAAGTGGGAAACTGGCTGACCCAGGGGTTGGAACGGTCATCCTCGCCTCGTTCTCCCGGCCCTGACCACGGTCATCCTGGGGTTGGGCCCCCGGGTCTGGCTGGCTTTGTCCGCCTCTCTCCCTGGACTGCGCGGGCGGGGCCTGCAGAGGAGCTGGCAGGGAGGCGCATGGCCCCAGGGAGAGTGCGTGGCCTGTTTCTCAGGCGGCACTTGACCTCGGACTTCAGCGAGCTCCTCTGTAAAAGCAGAGCAAGAGGGCCCGAGGACATCATGCAAGGGGGGGCCTGCAGGGCCTGCGCCCAGGAGGTGCCCCTAGTGCTCCTGACCTGGGCCTTCCCTTCCCCAGTCCAGCTCCCCCTCTTCCACCAGCTGCGCCCTCTACTGGTTGTCCCCCAGCAGCTCAGACACATGCTCAGTGTCTGCCCTAAAGGCCCTAAAGCCGTGACCCCCAGCTCCCACCTATCCTTCTCCCCTCTCCCCTTTGTCCGCACGTCCTCTCCCCATCTTCCCAACGCCACTGCGGTTGCTCCGTAGCTGTCACATCTCTCCCGAGCTTTCAGCACCTTCCGTGCCTCCCTCCTGCGGGGCCCCAAGATGCCTCCTCTTCATTCTCCTCTGAGCCCTGGTGGCTCCCTCTCAGTCTGGTTGGCTTCCCCTGCCAGCCTGGACCCTCTGGCCTTGTTCCTGGGGCCTCTGCCTCCACCCCCTTCCCTCCTCCCAGTCCCAGGCTCCGCATCCACATCCAATCCCCCTCCGGCAGGATCCTGTGGGCCAGAGCCCACCTCCTCGCTGTGTAACTGTGAGCCAGATACCTAACCTCTCTGTGCATCAGTTTCCTCCTCTGTAAAATGGGGCCAACGGTGGTTCCTGCATCCTACGGTGGTGGAGGGATTAACTGAGAAACAAAAGCACTCAGAACATGCCTGCACACAGCACGACCCAGTACCCAAGTCACACAGCCAGTCCGCGGCCGGGTGGGCGCTTGAACCCAAGTCCCGTACTCCGCCATTTTCCCTTTTGCTTGTTTGACACGCCTGTCACCCAACACTCTCCCCTGAAAGGTTTTGCAGTGTAAAGCCGGCATCCCATCTCCTGTGGTGGGAGCTCGGGCACAAACAAGCAGATGGAACACAACCCCCTGAGGCCTAGAGGGACCCTGTTGTGCGGCTGCTGAGCATCCTGCTGGAGGCTCTGGCCTCCTTGGGACTCCATCCTAGGAGGGAAGTTGGGGACAGCGCCCAGGGCAGCCAGACACCTGGGAGTCTGGCGCCACCTGGTGGTCAGAGAGAGTCCCACTGTCCTCCGGGATTCACCCTGGGAACTCCGGCCCAGCATCCTGCAGCCAGCCCTCCGCAATGGTTTTTCCCAACCCTTTTATCAGCCCCACCTTGAGCCCTCGTCCCCCATGCCCTGCCGAAGGCCGGCCTCTCACTGAGTATTTGTTTATTCACTCAACAAGCACTACCCCCCTCTTGTGTTCCTGGCCCCCAGCAGAGCCCCAGGATGGTGAGATGAGATGAATAAAGCATGTTCCCTGTCCTGGGGTGCTCCCAGTCTGATGGGGAGACACACACGGACTGACAGCTGAACCAGGACTGTGACTGAGAGAAGCCCAGAGGCTCTGCTGAGGGCAGGCAGAAGGGTAGTCCAGGGGGCTTCATGGAGGAGGAGGCATTTGGAGGAGGGGTGTGGACTGCCAGGAGGAGAACAGACAGCATGAGCCACTGAAGGGTGGCTGGTGTATGTGTTTTCCGACACCACCAAGCAAAAGTCACCTCCTCAACACAGACTCAGAGGTAGTCAAAGTGTTCGTCACGAATATCAAGACACCTTTACCACTCTTATCACTTAGGCACTTCCAAGGGTTTTAGGAGCTCTGTGCTACAAATGGGGAAGAAGACCAAATATATATATATAATTTTTTATGATAATCACAATAATTAGTATGGAGCAATGCTGTCACTCTGGCTGCCAAAGCTGGAGGTGGCAGGGGCTGAAGAGAGAGGCGCTAGTGGCTTGATCTGGGAGAGGGGGTGGTGGTGTGGTGTTGACTCTAGGGGTTGGGAGAAGGGGATGGAATTGAGAGGTGGGTGGGAGGTGAGCCAGAGAAGGGTCTGGGACACCATTCAGGGTCTGAGAATCTGCATGTTTATATTTAAACATCAAACTTTAAAAGAATATATTTAATTTTATTATTGATTTTAAACATCAAATGTTCACTCGCCATTTGTATGGCGAGAAAATATTCGCAAAACATCCTATCTAATAAAGATGTGATATGCAAATTGACCGTCACGCCATCACAAATCAATTAACTGAACAATACAAAACATGATTATCTCAATATATTCAGGAAAAGCATTTGACAAAATTCAACACTCTATTATAATAAAAACCTTCAGAAAACTAGGAATAGAATGAATCTTTCTCAATCTAATAAAGGGTGCCTACAAAAAAAATCTGTAGTTATAGCTGATATCAAAACTATTGGTAAAAAATATGAGTGCTTTCTCCCTAACATCAGGAAAAGGCAGAGATGTCTGCTTTCAATACTTATGGTCCTCGTTGTACTGGAGGGCTTAGCCAGTGCAATAAGGCAAGAAAAAGAAGGGCATATAGATTAGAAATGAAGCAAAACTATCTCCACAGACATGAAATCTGGGTAGAATTTACAAAAAAGCTCATAGAACTAATAAATGAGTTTAGTGATATTGTAAGATATAAGGTCAACCCATTAAAAAATCACATTTGGGCCCTGGTTAGTTTGGCTCAATGGATAGAACATCGGCCTGCGGACTGAAGGGTCCTAGGTTCGATTCCAATCAAGGGCACATGCCCATGTTGTGGGCCCAATCCCCAGTAGGGGGCATGCAGGAGATAGCCTATCAATTGTTCTCTCTCATCATTGATGTTTCTATCTCTCGCTCTCCCTCTCCTTCCTCTCTGAAATCAATAAAAATATATTTTAAAAAAATCACATTTGGGCCCAGCCGGTGTGGTTCAGTGGTTGAGTGTCAACCTATGAACCAGGAGGTCATGGTTTGATCCCCAGTGTGGAGCATGCAGGAGGTGGCCGGTCAATGATTCTCTCATCATTGATGTTTCTCTCACTTTCTCCCTCTCCCTTCCTCTCTGAAATAAATTTTTAAATAATCAAATTTGCTCTGACTGGTTTGGCTCAGTGGATAGAGACCTTGACAAAACATATACCTATATAGAAAAAAAAATGAACCTCACATCATATACAAAAATTAACTCATAATAAATCATACACCTAAATGTAAGAGCATTTGTCTTTTGAAAGATACAATTAAGGAAGTAAGCCCTACAGGTTTGGCTCAGTGGATAGAGCTTTGGCCTATGGACTAAAGGATTCCGGGTTCGATTCCAGTCAAGGGCACATGCCTGAGTTGCGGGCTTGATCCCCAGTAGGTGTGCAGGAGGCAGCCGATCAATGATTCTCTCTCCTCATTAATGATTCTATCTCTCTCTTCCTCTTTCTTCCTCTCTGAAATCAATAAAAATAAAAATAAAAATTTCTTAAAAAAAAGACAGAAAATAAAAGACAAGCCACAGTATGGGAGAAAATATTTGCAAAACATCCTACCTAATAAAGATGTGATATGCAAATTGACCGTCACACCATCATAAAGATGGCGGTGCCCAGTCCCCTCAGCCCCGCCAGAGTCCCCTAGTCCTTTCAACCCCACAGGGGGGCGGCAGGTGCACAGTGCAGTAGGACCCACCCACTGCCCCCAGCCACCCAGGGTGGGCCTGAGGTGCAGGCAAGCCTTTGATGTCGGCTGCCCAGCTGCCCAGGGCCGCCTAAGGCTCAGGTAACCAGGGCCAGCCAAGGCTTGCGCTGCTGGCAGTGGTGGAAGCAGAGGTGTGATGGGGGAGTTGCCTTCCCCTGATGGCTGGGTCGTCTCCTGCCCCTGAGGCCCCCGGACTGTGAGAGGGGGCAGGCCGGGCTGAGGGACCCCCCTCCAGTGCATGAATTTTCATGTACTGGGCCTCTAGTATATGTGATAAAGGACTTGGAACATATAAAGCATTCTTATAACTCGAGAATAAGAAGACATACAACCTGAGTTTTAAAATGGACAAAAGATTCAAAAACACAGTTTATCAAAGAGGATACATGAGTGGCAAATAAGCACATGAAAAGATGCCCGCCATCACTAGTCATTGGAGAAATGCAAATTCTCTACATTATATCAGTATGCATGCTATAAATAGTTAAAATAAAAAAGAGCCGAAACCGGTTTGGCTCAGTGGATAGAGCGTCGGCCTGCGGACTGAAAGGTCCCAGGTTCGATTCCGGTCAAGGGCATGTACCTGGGTTGCGGGCACATCCCCAGTAGGAGGTGTGCAGGAGGCAGCTGATCGATGTTTCTCTCTCATCGATGTTTCTAACTCTCTATCTCTCTCCCTTCCTCTCTGTAAAAAATCAATAAAATAAAAATAAAAAATAAAAAAGACTGCTGGTATCAAGTGTTGGCAAGGCTATGGAGCACCTGGAACTCTCAAATAGTGTTGATGGGGATGAAAAAGAGTCCGGCCATTGTAGAAAACAGTTTGACAGTTTTATTTATTACTATTAATGTTGACATACGATATTATATTAGTTTCAGGTGTACAAATTGTGACTCAACATTTATACTTCTTATGAAGTGATCACTACAATTCTAGTAGCCTTCATCACAGTACAAAGCTACCACAACTGTCTCATAGGGATCTAATGTACAGCTTAGGGAATATAATTAATAAGTAGTGGTCCGGTGCACAAAATTCGTGGATGGGGGCGGGTGTCCCTCAGCCCGGCCTGCACCCTCTCCAATCTGGGACCCATCGGGGGATGTCCGAAGG
>NW_005871757.1:0-2074 GCF_000147115.1 Myotis lucifugus | reverse complement strand
AGTTCCCACCCCACCCTCTGCCCTTACCCCTCCCACTGTCCTCATCCATAGGTGTACGATTTTTGTCCAGTCTCTTCCTGCACCCCCACACCCCTTTCCCCCTAAGAATTGTCAGTCCACTCCCTTTCTATGGCCCTGGTTCTATTATATTCACCAGTTTACTCTGTTCATCAGATTTTTTATTCACTTGGTTTTTAGATTCACTTGTTGATAGATATGTATTTGCTGTTCATAATTTTTATCTTTACCTTTTTCTTCTTCCTGTATATTGATATTTTAAATTGACTAATTAATAACTTGGAGATTTTTTTGGATTTTCTATATAAATCTGAAAATAATGACAGTTTTGCTTATTTCTAATCTTTCCACCTTTGTTTTATTTTGTTATCTTACTGTCTAGGACAGCACTGTCCATATATGCAGGCCACATGTATAATTTGAAAATTTCTAATAGCTACATTAAAAAATTACATAGGCAGGTGAAATGAACTTTTATGATATATGTCATGAAACCCTGTATATCAAAAATAACATTGTTTTAATATGCAATCAATATAAAATTATTAATGAGATTTTTAGTAGTTTTTTTTTCATACTAAGTCTTTAAAATCCAATGTGTATTTAATTTTGCTCTTACATCTCATTTTGGACTAGTCACATTTCAAGTTCTCAGTAATCACAGGTGGCTAGTGGCTACCGTACTGGGCAACACAGGTCTGGGATAGCCAGTGCAATGCTTATTGGAAGTGGAGTTTGCAACCATCCCTGCCTTGTATCGATCCGAAGGGAGTGCTCTTAACATTCATTAGGAGGGTTGCTGTAGCTTTCTCGTAGACACCTTTACTAGGATGAAGACCTTCCTTGTGTTCCTAGTTTGCTACAAGCTTTAAAACACAAACAGAGGTTGAACTTTTCCTGCATCTTTTGAGATGACCGTCTCTCTCTCTCCTTTAACATTTAACGTGTTGAGTTGACTGATTTTCAAATGTGAAGTCAACCTTGCATTTCTGGACGAGACCGATTTTGCCACCATGTATTATATACTGCCAGATTTGGTTTGCTAATGTTTTGTTTAAGAGTTTTATATCTATGTTTATGAGTGACATTGGCCTATAATTGTTTTTGTACTGTACTTGCCATAAAGAGAATTGGGGAGTATTCCTCCTTTTTCTATTAGGTAGAAAAGCTGGGGTAAGACTGGAATTATTATTTTTTCTTTAGATAACTTACAGGTGAAGCCCCCTGGACCTGAGTCTTCTTTGTGGCAACTGATGATTGATTTGATTCCTTTAATGGTTATAGGAAGGTTTGATATTCAGCTCACACCACAGAACTTCAGGTTGCTAAAGTACCCCAAGAGTTTCGTACCAGTGGGTACAGAGCCACCACTCCCCACCCTTCACCCCCAGACCTCCCATTGAGGAGATCGAAGAGTTAATGCCGGGCATAGCCAGGGGCCTCTTGGGCTCTGCTGGGTACCATGAGAGGAACAATATGCATTCAGGTTTTCTTTTGTCAGTTTTGGTAAGTTATACTTTTTTTAGGAATTTGCCCATTTCATTAAAACATTTAAGCTATTGTAATAGTTATTCATAATATCATTTATATTTCCTTTTTTTTTCAATGTCTGCAGCCTCTCTAGCTTTTCATTCTTGATATTAGTTAGTGGCACCTCCCCCCCCTTTTTCCTTGATCCATCTCAGCAGAGGTTGTCAAAACTATTAGGTTTTTCCTAGAAATATTTTTTTGGTTTTGCTGATCGTATTTCATTCTTTTCTGCACTTACCGTTATTTTTATTTCTTTTTGTTTTCTAGTTTCTTGAGATGGGTGCTTACTTATTACTTTCAGCCTTTTATTTTTTCTAAGTTTATTGCAAGCCATAAACTTCCCTTTAAGTCTTGCTTTAGCTGTATCCCACATTATTTTAATATGTAATATTTTCACTCCCATTCAGTTACAAATATTTTATAATTTCCATCATGATTTTTTAAATCCATCAGTTATTTAAAATGTACTTCTTAATTCCCAAACATATGGGGCTTTTTGAAGGTAGCTCCTGGCTTATTTGTGGTG
>NW_005871756.1:292657-300466 GCF_000147115.1 Myotis lucifugus | reverse complement strand
AATATCACTGATTTTATTTGCAGTATCAAACATTCCATTTCATGCCCCATTAACAGTGGGAGCCTGAGCTTTTTGACGCAGCTAAACATTTTACTAACTACCTGGACTAAGTAACCAATTAACTTTTGGAGACAATACGGCCAATTAAGCGCGAAAAGGTAAGACTGTCATCCCCCACGAAAATTGAATTTCCTTTTCCTGATGGCACTTATTGTCGCCGCTCAATTGTTAATGGGGATTCGGTCCCTATTAAAGTATGAAGGCAGAGCGGAATGGAAAAGTTCAGAGGACTCGGTTCCTCAGAGTAGGTCACCCAGTGTCCCAATTGGCCCCTAATTCAGTTAACTTTGCTTCATGCCAGATTACTTATCGGATGCGCCCGGAGCCGGCCTCCAATAGGACATTCTGCAATAGCAGCGCAATCTGGTAGCTCCGGAGGAATCCACAGGCCCAGGGCTGTAGTTTGGGACCTTACATGGGAGGTTTAGGGGGAAAAAAACCAAACTGCTTTTTGACAGCAGAAATATCAGTGTCGGACGAGATACTGCCCTCGTTATGACAGTAGCCGGACACTTCAGAGATAAAAATAAACCCTCCTACAGCGAGGTGTGCTCTGAATTAACCCTCTGTGGTTGGCGAGTCATTTTCTAAATGGCAGGCAGGGTCGCGGGTGGCCATTCTGCCTGGTGGATTTCACCCCAGTTGCCCAGAATGGCGCTCGAGTAATGAACGTGGTGATCGCATTTTGAAAGCTGGAGGCAAGTTTCATGGTGTTAGCAGGAGTCTTTCATCTTTGGAGGTGCAGGAGGAAATTTGTCCTGGGGGGCAGCTTTCATGGGGCCTGTGTGAGTGAAAACAGGAGGCTTATATGAGTCATAGCCCAAATGTTGGGCTCAGATTCATAAACCTGTATTTTTTTTCGAAAAGAACCAGGTCACATCAGCATTGTGAAAATGTGGCTGTTCTAAAATGTGAAGAAAAATGAAGGATTTTCAGAAGTGGGGAAAGAATAGGATTCCAATGATGATTAGAATCTGACTGCATTATAAAATTTTTAAGGCTTGTTTATTCATTGTTGTCAAACCATTCCTAGTATAACTAGTGGCCCAGTGCATGGATTCATGCACATTTAAGGAAATTAATTAGAAATATTTTAATATCACTATTCACCCTTTCTCTATAATAGAAGTGTCAACCAAATTCTCGATCAACAATGACAGATCAAAACACACACGTGTAATTGGCACCAATGAGAGCTTTATATATATCATGCATGCACGAGTTAATGTTTATTTTTAAATTGCCAGTGCATGTCATATGTACCAGCCGGTCAGTTGGTCAGATGGTCAGACAGACAGACGGTCGGTCATTTAGCCTTTTATATATATATATACAATTTTGTGACATTCGTTAATAGTTTGTTCACATACACTTACAATCTGACTTTAGCCTGCAAACTCATACATAGAGCAATGATCAAAATTGTGCTCAGAATTAATAATTTCCCATTTTTTCCCCAGTGGTAAAGGTGTTCAGTCCCCATAAAATAGCTGATGGGGGAAAATCCATAGGTTCTATTGTTATATTAGTATTCTAGGTTCATAAATTTTTAAGTATATTTTCATTGATTTCAGAGTGGAAGAGAGAGGGAGAGAGAGAAAGAAACATCAGTGATGAGAGAGAATCATTGATCAGCTGCATCTTACACACCCTACACTGGGGATCAAGCCTGCAACCTGGGCATTTGCCCTTGACTGGAATTGAATTGTGACCTCCTGGTAGACAATCAGCCACTGAGAAATACTGGCTGGGCCATAATATTTTTTACGTTGTTTCTGCCAGATTCTGTGGTGATAGGAAGCAGAAGCATAAAGGATCAGTGTTACATACTTTCAAGTTTAAGGTCCTTTAGTAGAATATCATAGGCATTATTAACTCCAAAGAAGATTTGAATTCGAAATGAGTCTCTTATATGAATGAATCAATTAATAACTGATCAGAATTTCCTTTTGAACTTTTCCTTGGATTCTAGTAGCTCTTCTCAAGAGACACAATTTTTTTTTTATTTTTTTTTTTACGAAGCAATGGCTATGAGCTATTTATTTTAGCCGTTTTCCCATGGCCGTGGATGATTTAGAAATGATTACAATAGTTTGAACTTCCTGTTATTTAAGATAGAGGAGTAAAACCAGATCTCAAATGCTTCCCACTCCCACCCTCCAACATCGCTGTATGAGAATAATGAAAACAAACAGGCAGTGACAACATTAAGTCGACACCACTCAAACGATGGGAAGGGCTGGTGGCCAGAGCTTCCCACCACCCACAGCGCTCAGGAAAGGTGGCCGGAGACACCGTGGGAAAGTTTCCCAAGCTGCTTTGCGGCCCCCAGCCACGAGGCCTGTGGAGCTCTACGCAGAGAGCCCTTTCGGAGACTCGGGCACTGTTCCTTCCCAGATCTGTCCACTGTTTAAGGGGGAAGCCACGGTCTTTTACCTCTTGGACTTCCGAGGAATCATACATAAATGAAGAGGAAAATGAACACTCCACGCTATCGCTTAGGCAAGGCAGCCTCCAGGGCCCCGCACTTGTATCTTCCCCTGGAGTAAGGTACGTCACTGAGAGGACAACTTTGACTTTGGACGTGACAAGGCAGATAGATACCAGGTGTAGCGCCCAAGGCTACACAGAGCCCCCGTCCCCCGTCCTGAGGCTGCAGAGAACACCGCCCTCCCACTGATTGTCTTAGGGGAGGACACGTGCATGTGTTACATGAACTATACACATGCTGGGAGGAATCCTAAGGAATTACGCACACTAGCTGCCATTAGGGCTTGAGGGATTTGTGAGAGAGACTTTCACTTTTTAAAAATATATATATTTTTGTTGATTTCAGAGAGGAAGAGAAGGGGAGAGATAGAAACACCAAGGATGAGAGAGAATCATTGATCGGCTGCCTCCTGCACGCCTCACACTGGGGATGGAGCCCGCAACCCTGGATATGCCCTGACCAGGAATCGAACCCTAACTTCCTGGTTCATAGGTTGAAGCTCAATCACTGAGCCACAGCAGTTGGGCAGACTTTCACTTTTCACTTTGGTTGTGTTGAGTTTTTAAATTATTTATGCGTCCTGTTTTGTACTACAAGTGAATAGCAACATTGTTAATGAGTGTAATAAGCTGTGGGGACATTTGGCTTATTTGACTGTTTTCTTTCTTGCGTTTCTTAATAGAAACAATCAAAATTGCTTTTTAAAAGCAATAGCTTTTTTCTTGCTACCTATGTGGTTATGGACTCACTGTCGAAAAGGTAGAAAGCACAGCCTGTTCCGACGGTCACACCCAAGATTATTTGTCCCCGAGTCTGTTCTTTGACGGCCCGTGGTGCCCAGCACTGTGTTAACACAGCCTGGCTCTCCCCTCCAGAAACCTCCATGCTAGTGAGGGATACTTATTCTACTAAATGGTACAGCGGTAATAACAGGGTGTGATTAATGATCCTTTAAGGACACTTGAGAGATTGCTATGACAAGATATAAATGAGAAGCCTAATCGTGTTTAGACTGAATTAATATTTAACTTTTTGAAATAGTTTTTTATTAATACACCGCTCATTTACAAGATGTGGAAAAATGCACCTGGGTCAAAAACTGTCCAGTTTTAAATAGTTTGTATCTTGCTTTGCAGTGAACATTTTAAAAAGGAAAGTAGGGACCCAGCTGGCGTGGCTCAGTGGTTGGGCATCGGCCTGGGAACCAGGAGGTCACGGTTCGATTCCTGGTCAGGGCACATGCCCGGGTTGCAGGCTCGATTCCCAATGTGGGGCGTGCAGGAAGCAGCCAATCAATGATTCTCTCTCTTCAGTGATGTTTCTATCTCTCCCTCTCTCTTCCTCTCTGAAATCGATAAAAATTTAAAAAATATTTAAAGGAGTGTAGGAAAAGGGTGAGTATTCAGTGGAGGCTCAGTACTAATACAACTTTACTATTAATACCATTTTTAAAACATAATAGGACCATTTTATTATAGCAGCAAATCATCTTTGAAAGCATAATACACACAATTCATTGATGTTGTATAACTTATTTGAACAGCTCACAGTTGCTGAACAGTTATTTTGAACTTGATATTTTCATAGACACGCGACTTTCCTTAGCTGTGGCTTACACCCAATCTTCACTTTACAGAAACCTTCCTCACATAGTGCCTTCTCAGTGTGGCTGGGCCCCTTCTGAGAGGGGGACAATGAGACGGAGGTGGCCATCTGGTAGAACTGGAAGAGTCTGCACTGACAGGCCCCAGGGTATGGCCCACACGCTCAGCCTGACCTCCCAAACAGGCCTGGTCCACCGTGGTACTCAGATTCTTGTATATGCACTGCAGGTGGGGCAGCCTGCTTTACAAAATGAATGTGAGAAAGTGCCCTTAAAGTTGAATACTTTAATACCTTCATTTTGTTTTGTCGAGGAAGTTTCAACTGGCAACAGTATGACATTAGGAGAAGAGATGAGTCTGAAAGAAGTGACTACAGTTACACGGTGGTACAGGCTTGAAGTGGTGTGAACACAGCAGGCACGGAGAGGCAGAGAAGGGTGTGAAGGACCACCAGGTGGGCCTCGGCCATTGGCTGCATAGGTCTTAAAGGGTGGGACTCGAGGGACAAGTTCAAAGGGGACTCCTGGATTTCAGGTCTGGGTAACTTCCTAACACGATCTGGACAGAGATGGATAAATGGAAAGGGGGAGTTGAGAAGTTGCTGAGTCACCATTTGACGTAAGTGGCAATCGAGTCTCTGAGATGTGTAAGCCCCAAAGGAAAAGAAATATGTGCATTGTGATTGAAGACTCTAGAGAGCTCAGGGGCTGCAGTCTTAGGTGCCTAGCAGAAGGCTTCTCGTCTCCACTGTGAGTGAGGTGACCAGGCTTAACGCAAGCCCATCACTGTGGATAGAAAGGAATTGACATGAAAGAGGTGCGGCATATTGAGCCCTGGGCCAGCCGAGGTCTTTACATCAAGAGTGGACTACAAGATATCTCAAGGTTCTGAAGATAGCACAAGGTTAGAGGACCATCGGCAAGATGGGGGGAATGGAAGGAGAGATGTAGACATTTTTTGTTACGGGATTGAATTCATTCAAAGTCACTTCGATTGTAATAATGAGGTTCATTTAAGACCCAACACTTGCTGAAATAATATGGTTAAAGCCATGGAACATTAAGATTGTACTTGCCATAACACAACCCGTTTGGGCTATTATTAATCTAATCTCATAAGTGCACATAATACTCAAGCAAGCAAACCAAAGCTTTGAATTTGGTTTACACTAATAGGAAGTCTATCTCGCGGGCTTTTCACTGGGATTCGCAGTACCATTAAGCAATTACTAGTGGCTAGAACACTAGCCCGCATGTCGCTATTTCTGGTTAGGGGATTTTCTTGCCCGCCTGACTAAATCTTCCAATTAAATGCAATGGTACTACATTCATTTCAGTTCTTCATTTACAATGCACAGTAGAAGGTATTGTGCCTTTAGGTAAATAGTTTTAGGAGCTGTTAAACCACACACATAGCATTGCTGAGTTTCAACATTCCATAGATATCATTGTGTAACAAGTACCAGGTAAGACCTGGAGACAGAGAAGTCTTTTTTATTGACATAATAGCATCATCTTTATCAACGAACTTACTCCATTCCGGAACACCTTCCAACTATTACTTTGTGGTCAACTCTGTTAATTTCACCAACAGAATTATATTTAAATTTGTTCTATTTAATATTCTCCTTAAATTGAAACCCAACACAGGACGAAGGTTCACAGCTAAAAATCTTTCTACAGTGTTCATTATAAATAACTAAATAAGGTCTTAGCAAAACCATAAAGATGGTGATGATGATGATGATGATAATTTATATTATGTTTATGGGGAGGGTGAAAATAGAAAAAACACGAAGGATTTTTTCAAAACCTGATAGATTCAAGCCTAAAAATTCATATTTTTTTTATTATTTTTAGTGTGGATCTCCCTCCACCCCATAAAATCATGATGATATATGTAAGATCATTATATAACTTTTTCTCAAATCTCAGAAAACCAGCCCTGAGAGATTATCTCTGAAACAGGGTAATAGTTAAGCATGTAGACTATAAAAATCCTGGTATCTGAATTCATGACGTAATTCTAGCATCAACTATTTTGTAACCCTGGGAAATTTACTCACCCTGCCAATGCCTCTGATTTATCTCTAAAAAGAGAACAGTAAGAGTACTTAACCACACAGAGTTATTGTGAGAATTAAATGAGATCCTAAATTAAAGGTCTTACATTAGTTTAATCATTTATAAGCAGCTACATTTTTTGGACTCTAGGGACTATACTAATGGACCAAGATAATGAATATATAAATATTCAAGGGGATTTAAATAAAATCATAGATGAAGGTGGCTCCTACTGTTTTACTAGAACAGAATCAAGGATATATAGAATGTGTTTCTAGATTTTAATAATACAATCATGCAAGTTACTAGAATCTCAAAGAAAACGCTTCATGGTGCTAGATGAACAATGCATTTACAGATCCTCTGATCCTGTCCAGAAAGACTTGTCTTAGATATTCATAGAAAGATTTATATATCAAAGTAGGGATTGGATGAATGTATAATTTATGTGTGAAAAATACCTTCTTGCCACCCCACCCCTCATACTCAGAATGTTAGGTGTCTTCAAAACTCTCTTCCTATTTTAAATGGATGGAAATATTTTTCTCAGACTTTTAACTTGACAATGTAAGGATGCTAGGAGTGTCTGGGTAGAATTTCTTGATAATGTAAGTGACACTCTGCTCATCCAAAATCTCTCTTGTTCTGCATCTGACACCTCTAGAATTCTATGTTAGGCTATCATTTTCTTTATCAGATCATATCTAAGAGTCTCTCTTTTAGCTAGAAGAAAGTGGATGAAGGGAGAGGGAGAGAGAGAGAGATTCAACCAAAATTATTTCCTGAGCTTCCAAATGGTCTTTCTTGCAGTTAACTATTTTGTTCAACTACATCAAGTTCATACAGTTAATCACAGTTAACTCGTACTGTTCCTAGGGCAACTTTAATATTTAGTACTTAGCAGTATAGACAGTTTAAATTTTCAGAGGCTTTCTCTCTGCTCCACAACATGTTTTTTTCTTTTATTTAATCTTTGACTTTAAAAGAAGCACCAGAGGATTATTTGAGTTTCACTTTTCAAAGTCAAGAGTGATATTCAGTGATAAAAGTTTGGGGAGTTTAATAAGATAAGAGGAACACTTTTTCTCATTATAAAACTTTAAAACTGTTGCTTCCTACTTCTTTTCCAAACTGAAAGCCTTGTTGTCTCCCTCGGAGCCTGGCCAGTGCGGGAAGCTGCCAGGCCCAGACCCAGGCGAACAGAAGCATTAGGCACTGACCCCGGGGCTTCCTAATAGATCTGCAAAGTGCTTTGTTCCTGGAAGTCATCTGGCGAGGAGTTCAGTGTTACTGTATATCTTGTTAGAGCAGCAGAAGTGCCACAAAATGAACTAAAATCTCCCTGCAGAGTTGGCGCATCCTACGCTGAGAACATCCTGCACCTTCAACAAATTAGTGGTAGGATGCTGGGTAGTCACGGGTTAGTCTGTCCAGGGGTTAAATGAGAAATATGGGGCTGCTGTTAAGTGTCTTTGAGAGTGACAAAGCTCTGGGCATAAGGGGGTGGCAGAGGAAGGCTTTCCTCTCAGCTCCTCCCAGCCCTTTCCAGTTGTATCACAGCCAGAAGGGGCTCAGATACTGACTTCCCTGT